>NC_064600.1:6624758-6734758 GCF_943734735.2 Anopheles gambiae | reverse complement strand
TGCCAAAGTGCCTTCCGTTCGTTTTGGGGCGGCGCCCCCTGAATGGTAGGCAAACCGCTTCATTAGTGCGGCCGTGTGAATCTGTATGTTAATTTGCGTTTAATTTGAGGTTTCGCTCGGCAGCGGGTAAGGCGGTCGGTGGCCACGTTCCTTGCCCGGTGGGGTGCTGCGGTTGCAGGAGGAGGGTGTGGCAAAATTATGCTACGCAGCGTACAAAACCGGCGAAGGCCAACCCTGCCCTCGCGTACCAGCGTGTGCGAGCTGAAGCCCGAGGTTCACGGGCAATTTATCGAATGCGGCGCGGCACAAATCCCTTCGCCGTTGGGTGGCATTTTATCGGACGCTTCATGTGGCCGTGGTTCCAACGAGTGTGTGTGTGTGTGTGTGTGTGTGTGTGTGTGTTAAGTAGCTCACGGGCAAGGGCAGGTCTCTATTTTACTTTTGTGTGTGAGTGCGTTTTTTGTAGCTGCTATTGTTTCGCTTAGCGCCCCCTGTTAGCGAGAATCCATTTGTGTCGATGCTTTATTTCATCTGCATGCGCCCGGGTAACGCCAAATCCCGGGCAAAGATGGTTCACTGTAAGCCCAATCAAACCGGCCCGCCCGGTTTTCGAATAGTAAATATGTTGCCCGCGTTCATCCTGCCCGTCAATTCGAGCGGTTCCCCGGAGTTGGATCGGTTTTGGGCTTAACGCGCGCGGGACTCTTCACGACCGCCTCCTCAGGCTTCATTGCAAACCGTTCGTAAGCTGCAATGATGGGTGTGGAGTAGTGGTGGGAGCTCGGAATCGGACCTGCCCAATGAATATAGTTCCAGATCCAATTCTCCAGATGCTGGAACTGATTCTCATTTCGGGGTCTGGAATCGGTTCCGGAACCGGCCCCGAAATGGGAATCGGTTCCGGAACCGATTCTGGAGCTGATTCCGGAGCCGATTCCGGAGCCGATTCCGGAGCCGATTCCGGAGCCGATTCCGGAGCCGATTCTGGAGCCGATTCTGGAGCCGATTCCGGAGCCGATTCCGAAGCCGATTCCGGAGCCGATTCCGAAGCCGATTCCAGAGTCGATTCTGAATCTGGAATCGTTTCTGGAATCAGAGTTGTAATCGGAATTGACCTGGAAATCGAAATTTGCGCCGGAAACGGTATCAGGATTGGAATTGACTCCAGAATTTGAATTAGTTCCGAAATTAAAATCAGTTCTTGAATTGAAATTGAGAATGGATCGTTTACAAGAAAATTTTTTTTCTTTGCGGCTATCCATACGTATTATCATTGGACCCAAACGCCTATTCTTATGGAGATGCCGAAACTGACTCCTATTTCTAAGCCAATTCCGATTCCGGAGCTGTTTACGATTCCGAAACTTATTCGAATTCTGAAGCCTATTTCAATTCCGGAATCGATTCCGGAACCAATTCCGATTCCTGAATCAATTCCGGAACCAATTCCGATTCCTGAATCGATTCTGTAATTGATTCTGAATCCGAAACTGATTCTGATTCCGATTCCAGTACTGAATCCGATTCCAAAACCAATTCCGATTACGATTCCAGAACCAATTCCGATTCCGATTCCGGAACCGATTCCGATTTCGGAACCGTTTTCGATTCCGGAACCGATTCCGTTTTCGGAACCGTTTCCGATTTCGGAACCGATTCCGATTCCGGGACCGATCCCAGTTTCGGAGCTGATTCCGGAACCGATTCCGATTCCAGAGCCTATTCCGTAATCGATTCAAGAAACTGATTCCGGACCAACTATTCTGAATTGATTCCAGAAAACTTCAGAGCTAGCTGGAATCGATTCTGGCGAACATTTCATTTTTCCCATCACTGGTGTGGTGTGAGCAACAATAAAAAAAAACTAGCCAAAAAACTGCCTACTTTCGACGTACCACCCGGCTGAAGTGACGGGGACCGGAAAATGCGCATTTAATTTCGGAAAGATTTATTGCCGCTACAGGCTGCGGCGAACGTTGACAAGGGGCAGGCCGGAGGCTTCCGCCATTCCGAGCAAATGCTGTGAATGCTGGCGTGCGAGGTGGTTGCGTTTCGTTACTTGGTAGGCTGAGGTTTAGGTTCTTTTTTCACTTCTCTTTCCTTGATCGGTTTGGTGTGTGAAACTGTGTCTCGATTGCTGCAGCGTGAGCGTTTCTGGCCGCGTCCCAAGTGGGATGTTGCTATATATTTTCTTCTTCTTCTTCTTCTTCTTCTTTTCTAGCGCTTCGAGTGAAGAAAGTGTAATCAGGTATTAGACGTAATTCGATTTTGCACAAGCAAAATAAGAGAACGTACACTGCCCGGCCCTTGTGCCTGCCGAGTTTATAATTATCTGCTTCAAAAAGACGAGCGCGCCTCGTTGCGATGGTGATTCGATTCGGCACGCGGGCCCAAAGGAGCATTCCCTCCGGGAATTCTCACGGAGCTAAAGCTTGAATATGCTTTCGATTTCAATATTTCTATTCAGACGACACGAAGCCGACTCCGTAGCCGGGAAGACCATGGGATGGCTCGAATCGAATCGATTCAAACGCCCCGATCCCTGGAGAGATGGGTAGCTAGGGAACTGCGCCGCCGGCGTTTTAGAAGAAACACCGTTTACACAGCACGCGTAAGCTGATGAGGAGCCAAACGATTGGTGTGGGGGGGGGGATGATTTTCTAATTAAATTTCACCCAACTATCCATACAAACCGGCGGCTGGGTGGGAAAGTACAGCCACCGGGGCTTCGAAACCTTTTTACCGCACGCAAAAAAAAGCCACCTCAAGAACCCATTTTCATGTGCAAGTAGCTGTCAAGTGGCACTTGGCAGCCTGAGTCGAAAAGGTTTATCCTGGATTGTATTTTTTTCACCCTCCCCAATTTAACTGGTGCCAAGCGTTCTGCCGGGCAGTCCTCTCGGCACGACGTTGCTCTCCCGCAACGACCGCACTTGAAACAATGTTCGGGTGCGAATCGATTGGCACTGGGTGTCGATTGATCGAAGCTTTTATCTCGTTTGCCGTCTTGGAGGGCGGGATGTTAGGGGGGGGGGGGGGGGGGTTCTTCTGTTGCGGTCTTGCGTCGTTCTGTGAGATACGTTCGTTCACAGGAGCTACCCCGTGGCTCACAGGCAAAAGGAATGCTATCTACTCTCGAGTTCGATGGGGAGGTGGTGTGTTTTTTTTACTCTCTGACTGGAGTCTATGTATGTGTGTGTGTGTGTGTCTATGTATTTGTGTGCCGATGAAACTGTACGGTAAGATTTAATATGTTTGAGAGATTTTAAAGTGCGACTTGAGACACCCCCGTTTCGGGAAAGGAATTCGGAAACGGTACCCTTACGGTATGTATGAAACAATTCCTACACGGGCACTTGTGTGTTTGTGTGTCTGTGTGTGTGTGTGTGTGTGTGCTGGAGAGAGTGTAAGAAGATGTTTTCCGAGAAGGTCAGCCAAGCACGTCGTTGGCAAGCTTGTAAGAAGCTGGTCAAGGGTTGTCCTTACGCTCGGCAAACTGCTGGGCAACAAATGGCTTTGCTAACATGCTTTTTTAGCAATACTTGAGAGTAGTGGTCGGCCGCGTGAGCTAAACCTTTCCCGACCGGTGGCATTTTTTTTTTCAGGATGTATTAGTAGTAGTGACATAGAAAACGTAGTACAACGATAGGTAGATTTTTCATTGTAGTGAACATGTTTTCAGCCTCAAAAGAATAGAAATTATTTATAGGATTGCTGACCTATTCTAGGAGACTGCAGGCTTGGCTCTTGTGGACTCTTACGGTAACATAGAAATTAAGGACCTCGTTACTATTCTTGACTCGTCACTCTTCTTCCGACAACAGAACTCTTACGTCATCGCAAAAGTTATCCGCAGGTTGGTTATATTCATCGTCTGGCATCTGATTTTACTGATTCCTTCTGTTTAAGACAACTGTTCATCGTAATAGTCACCACACACTGGCCACACAACTTGAGTACTTGAGATTGAGATTACTAAGAATTTTTGTTTGATAACAATAGTTTTAAGAACCTTTGGATGGAATTTGGATCAGTCTCCAACAAATGAAAAAAGAGGCTTCTTCGGGCTCTACTATCCTTAGAAAGGTGTAGGGTGATAACGCAATCCGTTTTTTTGTAGCTAAGTCAATTAAGTTGTACGCTGCAGACTAGTGTTGCGTAAATCTGATTCGGATTCATGAATCTGAATGATTCTTTGAAATGATTCCATGAATCTAAATCTCGGTTGGAAAGATTCATTCATCTCCAAAGATTCATAGAGCTTAAGCCTCTTATTATTCTTCTTCTTGGCGTTACAATCTACGTGGTCATGACTTCCTGTACAGGATTTTGAAACTTCTTGGCAAGTACAACACAGCTGGATAGCTTGTTTTGCTACGGGGATCCGTCTATGCGACGGATTGTGTAAATTCAATATTTTGAAAATCGTACGTGTCTAATGATTTAAGAATCCCTGTAGATGTATGAATATAATTCATTAATGGACTTATTTTCCGATATTCGTGCATCGAACTTTGTACGATGGAGATTCATGCATTTTTAGCGACTCACAAATCTTTAGAGATTCACGAATCGTTGGAGAGTCGATTCGAGATTCGCATCGCTCATTGTTGAAGACTCATATGAATGAAAAATTCATGAAACCCTACACTACTCTCGTCCTGATTCTCCAAAGGAGACTCCAGAGGTAGCTAAAGATGACGACCGTGGGAACAGTAGCTCTGGCCAAACAGAGAAACATGAGTAGACATATCAGGAAGCAGAAATTGAATCCACTGGCTTCGCAGCAGTGAGAATTGAGGTCAAAACTCAATGTGATCATTTCAGGCGAATTTCGGCGGTATTTCGATATGACATCCAAGTCCGCGAACCGGTTCAACATCCTTGCTCCTAGACCAGTTGTGAATGTTTAATGTCTGATAGGCCAGAGTAAAGGCCACTCAGTGCTGCAAAATGTCACTGTCAATGTCATAAAAAAATCTGACTGAAACAAAATCCATATCAGCGTCACGTACTCAATTGTGATAACCAGAGGTGATACTCAGAAAGGTTCGTGTGACCAATACATGCTCAAGACATGTTTTCGACCAGCGCTTGGTCAGTCACTATGCCACGATTTTTTTTACTGTGATCAGTTTTGCAAAATATCACTGACATATTCATGACAAATTCCGACTGAAACAAAATCATGTCAGCATCACGAGCTCTACTGTGATGACCAGAGGCGAGACTCAAACAGTTGTTGTGATCATCACATGTTTGATGAAATTTTGTGGTACCAACTTTTGGTCACTCACTTGGTCGTGACATTTTCTGTTGGTGACCATCATGATCCATCAGTCATGGGAGACATGCGGTGCTTGCGAGTGGTTCCAAGAAACAAAATGAGCCTGATTTATCGCTCTGTTTGCATGCTTGTTTGGTTGGTAGAGCCCACGTGCCAAGTAAATTCCAAGAATGTCGTGATTATCGCCGACAACTATGTCGTGACCAAGTGAGAAACCAAAAGTTGGGTGCTAAACTAAATGTCACCAAGCGTGTGATTGATTCTCCAACTGTTTGAGTATAGTCACTGATCGTCTCAGTTGTGTACGTGATCTGATTTGAGCTTCGTTTCAGTCATGAGTGTTGATGACTGAAATAGTGGCATTTTGCAGCACTGTTCACAACCAGAAAAAAATCATGATTATCATTGAGTTGGACTCAAGAATTCACATGTCGTGTTCAGCATGTCATGACGCACTTTTATTCACTATCAGCAATGAGCATCACAGCTACCACGGATATGTTCATTGTTTTCGTTGGTGAAAATCTCGTGATAATCATGACATTTTGCAGCCCTGAGCCTTTACCTATAAAGTTGACAGTCTCTGCTTAACAGGTATGTTAGACGAGCGGCAGAAAAACTTTCATTTCGAGCGATTTTACAAATAAAGATAAAAAGACATTACAATGCGCCTAAATTACTGAAATTGTAATGCAGATTGCATACTTTAGGGCAGTTTTAGATGTTGCTCATAGATGGCGCTGGTCGTGATGTTTTATTTTCAAGGAAAAGGAACAAATAAATTACTCAAAACTAACAATCATCCCACAACGAAATAATAAATCGAAAGCGAATGCAAATGCAAGGACAGAACAGTGCCAGAGAGATAACCGCCGCAGCGTGTACGTGTCAGCGAACTATTGCGCTATCACTGCTTTCGCCTCGGAAGCCATTTGAAATGTTCCTTCCAAGCAAAACACGGGAAAAACACACACAACTACAATGTACAGCGTTATATTTTTACCAATTACACACAAACACACATACACAGACGTTTATGCTCTCATTTCGTCTCATTAATTATGATGATCCGCGCGCACGTCCAGCACGATAAGGAGTGGTGCTTAAGAGAGAGAGAGAGAGAGAGAGAGAGAGAGATACAGAAAAAAGGGAAACTTTGGCTAGTTGCAATAAGCTCACGTCCCGGTCTGCGAAAGGGCAAAAAAGTGGATGAAGTTTTTCACGTCCCTCGGAGAAAGGGGCATAAATGCGCGCGATAAACATAACGCTACACAGTGCCCGCAACGGCAGTACGTGTTGTAAGGCTTGCGGTGAATAATCGTTTTATGGTGTAATTTTAGCATGTACAACCGTTTGTTTTTTGCATTATCGCTCCATCCTTTTCCACCTCCTGTCCAATATAAATTGCTTTCCATTTTATGACTCTTTTGGTAAAATGGCACGAGAAGATATTGATTTCCTCGAGTGTTGTAAAGCCTTTTTGCCAGTGAGCTACAAAAGCATGGACAATTACTTGGGTCCAGCATCGCGTTTCCCTTACCTGTTCCTGCAGGTGCTTGCCAACCCGTTCGCACCCAACCAGCGCAACGGAAACCATTAGCTGCCACGAATCCCCGAAATGCCGGCAATTATGACATTTTCCCGGCGCGCATAATTTGTAATGAAAACGAGCCCTGGGCTCGGGCAGCTTCTTCCGTAATGGAAAGGCTCTCCATCAAGCGCTTGGAGCAGGGCTGTGGAAGGGGTTAAGCATCGGCTCGCTCGCTTCCAACACCGGAGCTGGTAGAAAACAATTACCACCTCGCGAGCCCCGGAAGTCCGCTTTACATCGGCGATCAATCGGCCACAAAACGCCGCCAGGTACCGCAGGGGCAGCCGTGGGCGCACGGGAGCGCGGGTTTGTTGAAGAAAATTTGTACGGTTGAAATTGAAACTAATTAAAACAATCGTGCAATCACGGGCCACAGGAAAGTTTGCGGGGTGCGCCGTAACCGTTTTTCTTTGATTTTACAGCCGTGCCGTTGCTAATCAACGGTGTGTGGGCGTCGTCTTTTTTTTCTTCTCGCCACTGCTTTTCGCTTCTTTGCCGCCTGCCGGTAAATCCGCCCAACAGAGTTTGTGCGATTGGGTAGGCAAATCGGGGCTGACGTTCCGCGGGCGCACGGGATTTTAATCAGCGCAGCAGCAGCAGTGTGTGCGCGCGGCAGGCAATTAAATTTGAATCGGCCGCGAACGATGCCGCCGTTGCGTTGGGTTCGATTGCGATAATTCAATTTGTTTGCCCGGTAAAGCTGGTTTCGGCTGGCTAATCTTTCGAACGCTCCACAACCGGGCTCAGGTGAGAGGGATTGGTTTTGCTGTTTCGCAACGCTCTCGCTGCAACAACGGCTCGATCAAGGGGTAATGCGATCCGCGCGTTGATTTGCGCCGAGCGATGATGAGTGACGGGTGGAGGCTGACAGAATGGAACAGGAGATGTCATTATACCGGCGAAGGCATTAAACGAATTAAGCTCGATGAATTGAATTTGTACGAACGTGTGCGATAAAAAGACAAATTGCAATTAGGATAGGCTGGGAAATCAAAAGTAGAAAGTTGGGCCGAATCTCGTTTCCCTTCTGCGTCATTTCTGTTGCGTCTGTAGCGCTGTATCATTGTATTGAGCGAGGACTTGAGAAAATCCTGTAGCTTTTGAGTTTTTCTTTCTCACACCCGGTTATTTGCCTCGGTTATATAATTATGGGGATATTTAGCATCTTTAGATTGTGTGCAAAGAATTTGAAAGACAACCCAATTTGCAGTTATATCCAAGCGACACACTAAGACAAACTGATTAGGATCTCATAAGGAATCTGGAACTACTGTCCAACCCATTTCGTTTTAGGATGTTTTACTTAGTACGTACCGGTGTTGAAACTGAGTTCAGGCTTTGCAGTTGATTTTGATCCTATTAAGGCTCTGGAACTGATGCTGACACTCATCCTGATTTCATCATGGTCTTGGAACTGAGCCACCATACTGAACCTGGAACACCATACCGGTACTGAAACTGATCAGTCTTGGAACTTTGACCACCTCCAATCGGATACCTTATAGTTCAACCTATCTTATGCAATTGATACTTCATGGACAGTTCTTTGGATAACTTATCGTAAACATTCTTTATACGCCTTAGTAGTACAGGCGTTCTTCGAGTTACGACCCCCTCGAGTTACGACGAGTCGCAGATACGACGATTTTGATTTTGACAGTGAAAAGTTGTGAGTGAGAAGAAATTGATGTTTTTTTTTTTATTGCTGTGCTGATAACTGTTACGCACACACCTTTCCTAAGATTCTACTACTACCCGATCTTCAATATTTACATCGTGTTAATGACTTTTGGTGTAAAATTAATACATTATCAAACATTGTTTCAAATAAAAATCACGATATCATAGATTTTGCTTCTTCAACTTCGATTATAAACTAAACATTGGAGCCCTTTCCGTTTTAAGTTCGAAGGCTGAAATTTCAGCTTGTCAGCTGTTTGCATTGTATACCAGTTTTCAAAGTGGGTATAATATACAGGTGGGCTTATCCCAAGGTGTATGAATTTAGTAGGTTGATTTTTATCGCTTCTGTTTTTGAATGACGTTTTTCAGAGTGTTTTGTGTATTCACCAAGCCTCCAGAAAGCTTGTTTGAAGAAAAGTTTTCACCCATCCTGCCAAAAAGTGATATTCAAATTTGGTTAGAAAATGCATGCTATGAGACCACCTGGACTACATACACTTTGATTCTGGATTCCATCACCAGATCTCTTTAATGCACCTTGGGGTAAATGTAAACACCACCTTGTTTTGCCATTTTTCGAGCAGATACTCGAATCTAATTCTAGTTTGACGCAAGAATAATCTAAACTAAACATTGCAGGCTAGTTTTTTGTGTGGTTTTGTATGGAGTGTTTACATGATTTCAGCCTCCAACTGTCAAACTCCATACAAAAAACTGACTAGAATTGTGAAGGGCCCCATTGATAGTTATTCGACATGCAAAAGACTTACGCCTTGCTTTGGGACATTTTTTCGGTCCCAAATACAGTCGTATCTCGGGGGACACCTGTATACGTCGAAGCATGGCCCTGCATAAAAAACGAAATCTCCTAGAACTATGCAGTATAGTAAAAAGGGGTCAGAGATTAGGAGGTCTGTTGAAAGTCGAGCAATCTCCATTCCTTAAAAAAATGCCACTTTGCTTCCCAATAGTGTGTGGTGTGATGTTGATTAAAATTTGGTAAATTTTTGGATTGAATATTGTTGAATTAGGAAAAATATAGTTTGCAGAAATTACCAAAATCGCTTTTTTTGCTTTTTTATTATTATTCTTTTTAGACACTGGTCATGGTTGTTTGTGTAAGCTAACAACGTTCTTATATCGATACGTGAAGACGGTTTACTGACGCAAAATTTAAAAAGCTGCCCAGGAAGCCTGAAAGCTTCCACACATTTTGTTTAATGCATAAGAAAAAATAGGAATCCGCTTTAGGATGACTGCCACTGCACACACTTTTTCAGCTAAGAACCAAAAAATGAATCGAAGATAATGAACAAACTGTTTCGCTCATCTTTTTACCTTTCAAAACACTTCAAAACATATTCAGCGTTACCCATTGCCAAAGCAGTTGCCACTATAGGGATGTAAGCCAAGCAAAAAGCAATCAAACAAGCGCCGAAAAGTAGCGCTGACCAATCAAGAATTTTGTTTCATTCATGTCATTTATTTAAACAATTTAACAGAGAGTATTATTGAGACGATGAAGATGATTGAGCGAGTGCTCGGCTGGGTTTTGATCTCGTTTTTTAACTACACTATCCACAATCAACGCCGTGCTGCATACATTTAGGCGGTTTTACTATCGATTGTTCGCCGCGTTGTAGCGTTGAGGAAGTCTCCCGGAATTCGACCGTTTTTTTTGTAGGTAAAACTAAAGAATAGCACTCACCGGCGATGCTGAGCGCCTGGAAGTATGCATTTGTTATTTTTTTATTTTTACTTATTTTTTTTAACATAAAATAAAATAAAAAATATATATATCGAGAAACCATCAAATTTCTGGAATTGAAAAATTTGAGTCCATTAATGTGCCAAAACAAATTAATTTAGCTTAATAATGAAACGGTACTGTTTTGCAATATGGTTGCCTACATTTAGGCGTTTTGCGCTGGACGAGCCAAGCTTATTTCAAGCAGTAAGTTCAAGGAAAAATGGATTGTTATTGCAACTTTTATCCTCTGCGCACCGTTGATTGGTATTTGTTCCATGAAATACTTCCCCCCCCCCCATTCCGCCTGTGACCGGGTGCACATTTGTGGGTGCGCGGTACAACCCACCAGCTCGGTCGGTGGGTATCCAAATAATCAACCGAAAAAGATTAAACCACTTTCGTGTGCAAATCTGTTGCCCAACGGTCGGGGTCAGTAAATAGCTGTGTGCAATGGTGTAACTACTGCTTTCGGTGTGATTCCGTTCCGCTTCTCCCACCCCGTGGGTTGCACCCCCTCCGTTTCAAAGGGGGCACACTATTTCGGGAATGTTTCATAAGCGTACCCCGGTCCCATTTAGAGGCGTTTGGGCCAGTTTTACGGGGCAGCAAATCGGTTGATCGCTGTTCGCTGTGTGCGAAATGCCTCCGGATCACTAGTAGGAACGTTAAACGTTGCGCCGTACCAGGGTCTGTCGTTTATCGATCGTGTGTATGTGTGTGTGCGTGTGCTGTAGCTTCTTTTCGCCCCGTTGCGTAGTGCTGTGGACGGTCCGGACACCGGTGGGGCACCCAAAACCACACTCATAATGGTTGATGCTGTTCGCAGGTTCGCAACTGTAGCCGTACTCAACGGTGTACATGGGATGGGGCACCACCGGACAGGAAGGGAAGGACGAAGGCTAATTTTCGTGCAACGATAGTGCCACTCACGGGAGCCCACCCGGATGGACCGGCCCGCGGTAACTGAACCGGTGCCGATGAATCCTGGCTAGACCTTTTTTTCCCCCATTTCTCTGCGCTTCGCGGATCGCTCACTACGCGTTCCCCATTCCGCCAGCTTAGAGGGTTGTGTTATTTCTCAGTACATGGGTGTGTGTGTGTGTGTTTTTTGGTGTTGTTGTGGCCATCCAATAGCGCGCCAATCACCAAAAACGAGCGCAACATCATGCCCGAACCTCCACGCGAAAGCTCCGCCCGCAAGTAAAGGGATTTGAAAATAATCACTGTAGCGAATGGAAAATGATCTGCAGCTGGTGCAGGGCAGTTTTGTGCGGGGGAAAAGTGCTTTCGCCGGTCCAGCGGGGACCAGTGGCTACGGTGCGGAGGCTGTGTCCGTGTGCAATTTGTTCATGTTTTATGCTGCGAAGACGAATGTAATGAACTTTACACCGCGGACCGTGGGCCACCGGGGGAATTTAGTGTAACCCAGGATGGGCGCTTCGCTTTCCGCCGCTTAAAAAAAGAAGAATAGAAAGAATAAAATACACCACCTCGCTTGCAGCAGGGGTTTTGTGAGCAAAGCAGTGCACTCCGGTCGGCCCCAAACTGTGTGATGTGTAATGGTGCTGTTAATTTAGTTTAAAATTAATGTCGTCTTTAGCATGTGCCACCGGTCATATCGGCGGGGCGTAAGTAACACAAAAGTACACCATCGTTCCAAACCGTTGCGGAAGCGCTGTGTGGGGCGGGTGTGTAAGCCACAGCGGTACTGGTGCACCAAGCGGGCACACGCAACATAATTTCAATTGCAGCTCCATTTCGCGCTGAGCCGTTCCGGTCGTGGAAAGCTTGCACACACCGGCTAGCTAACTGGATCCCTTCGCACTATGGGTGCTGGCGGCGGGTTATTATTGCTTAGTAAGATTGCTTTGTTAAAATTTAGAGCAAAAATAAATAAGCAAATAGGTGTGTTTTAATTACTTATGATTGATCGTTTTCCATAAAAAGAGTAGAACATTTTTGCAGAATAAAAATATTTAAAACAAATTATAAGCTACAGGTTTTCTATTCAAACTTCTAAAAAGCCAAAATATATTAATTTGCATACCTTTAGGCGTTTGTTGCTGCTTGTTAATGTCATATTTTACTACATTTTTAATGCTGCTCTTTCACCAGGTAAATAAATGGGGTTTGAAACGAGTTCATAAATGTATTTACTTTACGTTTTCACATTCTTTTTGCTCTCCGCCGAGCATTTTATGGCAAGTAAAGACTGAAAACGTTGTTTTTTTAACGTAAAAGAGTAAACAAAAATTTGTACAAACAAAACATAGTCACCTGGATTGCATACATTTAGGCGCACAACACAATATTGATGCTTTTAATAAATTTAAATCCACCAACCAAACGGTGTGGCAGGTCCACAGTGCGATGCACTTTATTTTCTACGCCAACGGGCGGCTAAACGGGCACGCGGTGCTCGATTTCAGCGTGTTGCGCCCACGGTGCGCTTTCGATAGTGTTGCTAGAGGTCGATAGGGGTAGGGGCAAGCGTCTCGCAGACGGGGTGGCAAAATAACTAGAATTAGAGGCGCCCAGAACGGGCCGTCGAACGAGACGCGAGCGAAAATTGCGAAGCGGAAGAGCAGCGCTGGATGCAGTTGTAGTTTCCACTCGGCGTACGGCCGCGATGTTACATTTAATAGTGATATATTATTGGCCCCAGCGAACAATGCACCAAAAGCTGGATCGTCCCGTTTTCACCCGTATTCAAAAGGGCCGGGCTACGCAGGTAATACAGTTGATTAGGTCCAACAACAACCCCTTTCCAGCCCCAGATGTTGGACCAGCCATTCGCAGGGGTGAAGGAAAGATGGCAGGCGATGGACGGGGGTAGGGGAGAGTGGATAACATTGTGCCAGACGCACACGGGCGGCACAAATTGGCGCAAAACAATTTCACCGTTGTCAAAGCAAGTCAATTAAAGCGCTGTTTGCACGCTTGCTGTTTCGTGCGGAATGGGTACACATGGTGGCGCAAGTAATGAGAAGTATGTGTGGCTCTCTGTGTGACAGAGAGAGAAAGAGAGAGAGAGAGAGAGAAAGGGAAGGAGTGCAAGCGTGCCCTTGTCTTAGCTGGCAGGTGTATGGCAGCTGGCACCGGCACAGTGCCACAGCGCATCCTGTGGCATCGGTTCCGATGGCGATGAAATGGGTCTCTCTCCGTGTCCCTGCCCAAATGGCCGCTCCAACCGTAACTCGCGTAACTCCTTAATCTGCGTGTATCAAATCCCGTGCCGGGAAGCATTCAAGGTGCAATGCCAATGCCATGCAAACGTGAAAATGGCCCCATTCGTGCCACATCCAAAAGCGTGCCACCGTCAATGCGATGCGCTGCAAGATGGCAACACGGGCAGAAGCAATAATGGCTCATTTATTGTGGTGAACATTACAGCGGAGTAGGGGGGAAAAGAAGCCATTGCTGTCTCTAAGCTTTTACCAAAATAAATAGTAAATAAGTTGTGGTGAAGCGAACAAATCATTCATCAGGTAGAACGAAACGTTCGGTTGACCCAGCTGACAGAGCTTATGTTAAGTGCTTTAAAGAGACTTGGCTGTGAAGCAGATTGCATACATTTAGGCTGCTTTTTATACTTATAATGCGTTATTGCAACTCTTTTTTTTAACTCGTTAAATTGTTTAATCCAAATTCAACCAAGCCTGGAATGATCGAATTGATTACCTGGGTTGCTATTTTAAATTGTGTTATAATTTTATCTCTAAATCATATTCTAAATCTTAATAATAATAAAAAGCAACGAATACCTTAATTATTGAAAGTGGTCTCGCTGTTCATTTGATATGAAATCGATTTACAACATAAAAATCAACAGAAAAAAAAATTTCTCAAGAGCATTACAACCATAACTGGGCAATCATAAGTAAGCTTTACCACTGATCATTGTCATTGATTATTGATTGTCCTTGTCCACAACCAAGCCTGAAATGATCGAATTGTTTTCCTGGGTTTTCATTCGAAATTGTAAAATTTTATTTTCTACATCAGATTTTAAATGTTTTAAATAATAATAGATGATAACCTTAAGTTTAAAATGGTCTCGCTGTACATTTGATATTAAATCAATTTACGAAATAAAAATTAAAACAAAAAAAAACATTTCAAGAGTATTAATGCCATAACTGGGCATTCATACAGAGCTTATGTAAGTGCTTTAAAGAGACTTTGCTGTGAGACAGATTGCATACATTTAGGCTGCTTTTTTATATTTATAATTCGTTATTGCAACTCTTATTTTGTTTTTACTCGTTAAATTTTAAATTCAATTTCAATCAAGCCAGTAATGAACGAATTGTTTATCTGGGTTGCCATTTCAAATTGTAAAATTATTTTCTCCTAATCAGATTTTAAATCTTTATAACAATAAAAAGCCAAAAATATCCTTTAAGTATTGAAAATGGTGTCACTGTTCATTGGTTATTAAATCAATTTACAAAATAAAAATCGACAAAAAAAACTTCTTAAGAGCATTACAGCCATAACTGGGCATTCATTAGTACGCTTTGTCCACTGGGCAATGGTAGGTGAAAGGCTGAACGAAAAAAAGGGAAAACATCAACTGCCAACAAATCAACCATTTATCGACCTTTTCTGTCGCCACTTTGATGGGACATTACAAGAAGGAAAAAAAAAAAATTATAACCACAACACATTCATTCATTTTCCGTGACTCCCCATCATGAATTGTGTGTGTGTGTGTATACTTTTCCGAAAAATTGTTGACCTTTTCGTTTGGCAAGAACGTCCACCCCTTTTCGGGCTCGTTCAGGGGGGAGGAGAAAAAAAGCAAAAAAAATTGGAAAGCATCCTGTGAACAAGCTAATCAAATGAACCATTATTTCTGTCTTTCTCTCTCTCTCTCTCTCTCTCTCTCTCTCTCTCTCTCTCTCTTCATCGCTCAAGTTTACCTTCGTCTCGCGGCAAAGTGGACCCAGCAGGATTAACACCGGGACCGGCGACAGCCGACGGGTGGAAATATGACGAGCGAAAGTTTTTTCTCGCACACTCCACTACCCCCGCCGTGGAAACCATTTCCGGATCCGGATCCGGGCCCCAAAAACCTGGAGGGTGAAGGAGGTGGCGGAGGTGTTAAAATCGTTTCCCCTCAGCCAAACCAAACGTCTTTACGATGGTGTGATGGTCTGTGTTGTCATTCGTGGTTTGCTTTCGTGGTCCTTTTTACTGTTTCGTAGTGAGTGGGGGGGGGGGTGGAAGGGCAGTTGAGAAGGAGAGATATATAAAAAAAAAGGTAGCGACCGCCGAACATTCTTACCGATTGTTCGCCGCAAACAAGGAAGAAGACTTATGTTTTCCAGGGGTGGGGGGGGGGGGGGTGGCGGGCAGGCCAACTTTACGATCGACCATTATCGTTGATAAATAGCTCTTTTCCTCCTCTCAATCATACCGGGCCCGGCCGGGCCAGTGTTTTAAGACCACTTTTGACCTTTTTTTTATGTGGGTGTGCTGTTGTTTGGTT
Source organism: Anopheles gambiae (assembly GCF_943734735.2). Classification (NCBI taxonomy): domain Eukaryota; kingdom Metazoa; phylum Arthropoda; class Insecta; order Diptera; family Culicidae; genus Anopheles; species Anopheles gambiae. The sequence continues at coordinate 6,718,953 of NC_064600.1, read as the reverse complement.
TTGGGTGGCTTGCTCCTCCTTCCTCTCCCCCCACCCACGGCTGTAATTATGCTTTGAGAGGAAATTTAAAACACTAAACACTTGGGTGCAAGCGTTTTTTTTTTGCAAGAGGGAAGGTACGCTTGCGAAACACAAAACACAACATAATAATAAGGACGAGCAAAATGAATAAAAAAAGCTCATGGAAAAACAATCCCAGTGGAAAACAATAGATTGCCCTCATTCTCATTCCCGTGGAGGCAAGCAGCGGAGAAGGAGTGCACGAGAAGCACTTTGGTGTTTTTTTTTTTGATGGTTTTGTTATAATGTGCCACTTCCGTCCATTTTGCTGCGTTCCGTCCATATCAGCCGTTTTTTTCTCTATTTGTTTGCTTTGGTTTGGCTTCCTCTTGGAGCTTTTGCACTTCCCCAAACCCCAAAACGATTAAAAGTGGAAGTGCAAGGATGACTTTTGGTCATGTTTGAGCTTTCGCCTCTTTTTTGGTAGTTTATTTGAATTTTAACGTTAACCGCTTTGTATGTTTTTTTTTCTGGCCGGTATGGTTTTCTCATTATTTGTTTGTTGTTGCCAGTCTTTGTTTGTTTTTGTATTTTGTTCGAGATTTTTCGTTTGCTTTCGTGATTTTTGACAATGTTATGTTTTGTTTAGATGTTTTAGTACTTTTTCAGTCATTTGAAATATATTTTCTAAATATAAAGTAAAATACAAGGCTTTTAGATAGTGCAATAGTGGAGTTGAAGGGTTGCAGTTATCGCACGCCAAGGGCAGAGGTCCCGCCACAGACAAAAGCTTTCTCTACTCGATGACAACGCAGAAAGGTTCAACACAAAGGGATGAAAACAAAAAAAAACATTTAAATAAAACCATGGAATGAAACCGAGCAACATCTGAGGGTAAAGATGCTTGTTGCACTGGCCAGTTACGCTTGTCACTTTTGCTTGTGCCGATTTATACTCTTCCTAAATGCTCACAGCAAATCAAATGGTATTGCGAGGTAGTGGATGGGGCATTTCTCTCTCTCTCTCTCTCTCTCTCTCTCTCTCTCTCTCTCTCTCTTGATTTGTTTCTCTCTACACCCACTATGAAGACGGAGCGTTTTATACGCCATAGAGCTGTGCGTTGATGATAAAAAACACACTTTTTGTACTTGTCCCAGTTCCATTTTACCCTACCCGGTGGGGCTGCGAAGCGATAGAAGAGGAACGCACATGACCTTGGGCCCTTGGGTGACAGGTAAAAAAAAAAAAGTGGCAGTGATGTGTACCTGTGTACCCTCAAAGGACCATTAACGACCTTCTCCCACGTGGGCGGGTTAAAAGCGTCGTAGCAGAATGAAAGAAAATGCCCCAACTAACCGTAAGGGGAAGAACGGAAGCACCGAGCTTTTTTCCACAGTATTGTCTTGAAGCGGCACACCGGAACTGGTCTGTGAAATATATTTTAATTAAAAATGTCCCACCCCCCCTCCCGATTCTTCTTACTAGCGCAACGCATCTTCCTTCCCTTGGCAAAAAGTGTACGACCAATCGCTGCAGTCGCTGATGGAAGTGAAAAGAGAGTAAAACCGTACCACTTAAGCGAAATACAGACACACACACATAGATAGAGGAAATAGGGGGCACAGTGCTGCCTGGGCAGCCTTCAACTGACCGGAGATGAAACATTGCTGCACAACTCTTGGCAAAGCCGGGAAGGGGAAAGCCTTTTGTCTCGAACCTGTTGAAACCTGTCGCGTTGGAAGCGTTACGCGGTCCAGTCAAGTTTTATCAAAGATGGTTGGTGGGGCATTTGATTTACAACAGAAAGCTGCTGAAGTTATGTCATATTGTTTATCAAACGCACTTTGAAACCCTTTTCCAAAGCTATCCCTTTTGCGCTTCCACTCTTTTGCAAGCTTTTATTGGAAAAGGAAGTCGCTTACGTTGCTTGCCATCTTTATCTTTATCGTTGTCTTGCCGTCGACACTAAAATAAAGATCTAATGGATTTAAAAAAAACATAAAAAATTAACTTACCTACTTCTCGGCTACCTTACAAACATTTAAAGACAGAGTGGTAAAGTTCTGAAAGCGCCGGAAACAATTATGGTGATCAAGCTCGTGCAACTGATACCGACACGCTTCCAGCGAAAGCTTGTAGCCTACCTTTAGGCGCACTAGAACCCCGCGTTAGCCCGATTGAGCGCGACTTTCAAAGCGTGTGTTGTGTTTTTGCGCCACAATTTTGCTCTGCCTGCCTTGTACATACTCTGAAATTGTGTGTATCGATCGATTTCAGCAACTGTTTAGCACTGGGTGGGTGAAGCAGCAATTGGTGGAATTAAAGTTAAAGCTAGCAAACGTCAAATACAGAATGGTTTAGCTCTATTTTTGAAAAGCAGTTTGTATGTTAATGTTTTAAACTGTTTTTGAACTTCTCGTATAGTTAATCAATTTTAAAAGAAAAGGTTTTGTGCACGCTCTTTAAATGCTAATTCAAAGCTTCAAGAAAGCGTTTCTGCCCATAAATTGCCTACCTTTAGGCGGTTGCCTATTATGGCGAAAAAGTGTGCTAGCGCGAAAGCGTTCCCCACCAGCACCAGTTTAACCTTTGCATGTGTTTTTTGCATGCGCTGGCATTCCTTGCTCCCCATCCCTACCCCACCCACACCACCACCACCAAAACAACAACAACAAAAACCCATTCGTTTGAAAGCTGATCCAAGGCAGCGGCGTTGGCGCGGGAATTGGATCCGCGCCGCGCCTGATTTTGTCGCTGCCGAGGGGCTGGCTGGTAATCAATTTTCATTTGCGCATTTCACACCAGCCGCCCGCGCCCACTTAAGGCCTTGGCGCCTACGGAGCGGGAAAAAAGCTGCGGCTCAGCTAACAGCTCACCTGTTCACATTCGAGGCCAGCTCGGGCTTAGGTGGTGCGGAGTGAGTAGAGAGGGAATAGGATTGAACGCAATTTGCGCCTGCCAGCCAAGGATGTGTTGTGTGTGTGTGTGCTTTGAGGAGGACAGATCCGATTCGGTTCCCTTTCCTCCCCACAAGAGCCCCCTGCTCGACTGCCGTACGAGTGTTGCGGTGAAGAGTGGGACCGGTTGGGCGCGATTTTGGTGCGTTCCCATAGGTTGGTGAGTGGGAGGAGGGGGTTTTGGGGGGATTAGAAAAAAAAACGAAAACGATGGTGCATTAGAGTACGAGACGGTGCAACCCCCGCCAGGTATTAGCGAAGTGAGGTTCTATTTTGCTTTTTTCTGTATTTTGTGCTCCCATTTACGCTTTCTTTTCCCATTTCGATGAGGTAGAGCCCAACAGTTGGGTGGGAGGCAGTGGCAGTGGAACAGAACGTGTGGGTGGTGGTGTTGGCTTGTGTGCAAAGTGTTGATTGAATAATTTTCTGCTCGGAAGCTGCTGGATCCTTTTCACCCTACTGCTTTTAGCGTCTCGTTGCTTGCAAAGTTGCTTTAAACCCCACCGCGTTCAAGCAAAGTGCGGCGAAAGGCAGACTCCAACCGGTGTGAAAAGCGAAACAAAAAAAAAACACTCCCACACACACACACACACCGAAGCATTGAGTGGCACCGTAAAATCCATTATAATGGGTTAGGAAAAGACAATGCCCGGGTTCTTCTGGATTGTGTGGCAGTGTGCAAGAGAGAACTTTGTTCTGTGTGTATATACATATGTGTGTGTGTGTGTGTATGTGAGGGTGAAAAATGAAACTCGCCCTGTCCCTGCCGTGGCAAATATGCAAAATGGCAGGGCACGGAGCTGTTCCGTCCGCACACCCGGGAGCGGAAACATAATAATGTATGCATGCGTATTTCAGGTATTCTGTTTCACCAGCGAGGCATGGAAGAAGCAAAGGGCATGGAGAAGCGAACCGGGTGGAAATAACGTACGCGAACTAGGTCCATTTACGGTGGGGTACCCAGCTGGGAATAAGAGGTATTTGGTAGGCAAAATAAGCTAAGCACAACTTTGAGAAGCAGGAGAAACCCAACCCAACCCAAAAACGCAACTCCTTCGGGCGAGTTTAGCCCAAAAAGTAAGAAGCCCTTAGCCACACTCTTAGATTTGCACGTGAGTTTGTTACAAGCAGCTACTCTGGATGCACCGGGAAACCAGTGAGCAAATCAGTGTGATTTTACGTCGTTAAAATGCTAGCAATAAAGCTAGCAATGAAAAGTGTGTATTGGTAGTTTGCTTTTCTGTAGTGAAAACTTTCGTTCGCCAAAAAGCAAGTTAACAAAAAGTGGTTCAATGTAAACCACATGTGAAGTAAACCTTCTTTTTTTTGCAGCATTTAGCTACCATTTCCTCTTGTTACGGCAAATGTTTGGCGCCTAAAGGTATGCTGTTTGATATTTTCTGCATAAGGCATCACACTCGTTCCCCTCAGTCGTTTTCACTGACGAATAGCTAATAAGCTTTGCCAATAGTATTTATGGTCTTGTTACAAATTTAATCAAGCTTTACATCAAATTTGAAGCATATTGCAGCATGATTTTTGCTTGTGCAATTTTGTCACAAACGCTTAAAACGCTTGACAGTTATGTGAGGCGTTTTCAGACAAAATTGTTCCAGTCCAGTAGATCTAGTGGCAAATGCTATCCAATTTGGAATGATCATTTCCAACACTTGGTAGTAGTACTTGTATGTTTTATCAAAACCATAATTGACAATGTTAAACTATAAACTGTTTGGTAAAATAAAGATAAACTCACCAGCGATTTGTACAGCGCCTAAAAGTATGCATGTACTGCGTTTTGTTTGAAACAATCGTTTAATATAATATGTAAGAACGAAATGGGTCAAATTAAGCCATTTTATTCATTCTTTTAACTCAAAATGACATTTTATGAACCTATTTCGAATAAAATCTCTACTCTTACAATTTATAAAATTCCTTAATTTTCTAATATCATACTCAAGTATTGTACCCGTATACGAGATTATTTCAATTAAAACATCACCTGAACATAACACACACTCTTCAACGATGGAGTGGAGTCACAAGGAGTTGGAGTCGTTTGTCCTATCTACCAGGAACAAAACCATTGTTTAATTAAACACGTTGCAGCTCGCAAAAGTGTTTTTAATAATACGTTAATGATTTTTAAAGAACAATTCAGTAGAACATGAAACTACTATTTGAAAGAAAAAATCCACCATACACCATGCATGCCTACTTTAAGGCGCTGTACTGTACGGCCATTGGCTTAATCTTTACTTTTACTAACTTTTATTTGGTATTTGTGCTGAGCGCCTAAATGTATACAATATTGTTACAATACATGTGAATGCTTACGGTTTGTAATAGTAGTTTCAGCTATCATGTGCAAAGGTATGACAGGTAACAATAACGATCAAACGCTTCCTTATTATTTTAGCAAAATGTAAAACTACCACTGCTATCACTGCTTTGCAGACCTTCAGGCGCTTCGCAAGCCCGGATGATGATGGGACGACTTCTCCAGCATGTGCATGTGTACCTCTTCTTCCTCTACCGTGCAAACGCTACGTTTCTCTCTCTCTCTCTCTCACTCACTCTCACTCGTTCACAGCCTGTTTCTACGTGGTCGCTCGTTTCGATTTCCACAAAGCCCGAACCGCCGGTTGCATACTTTCAGGCGTTCAAGAATCATGGTCAAGATGATTGTAAGCACCGACAAGACGAACTGTTGCCATCCACGTCCCCGGGCAAACTTGTTGCAAATTCATGATTTGCTTGCTTTGCCGAGAGCCCGTACCCCTGCCACAGTTTTCGATCGGAAACGGGTGCACCGTACAGCAGGAACAAAACATAAAGCTCGGCTCGGTGCAATGGTAAATCACTTACTGCCACAACCACACGCACACGCTCGATGCTCATCCGGTTTGCGGGGCATCGATGCATCGTGTGCACTGCACTGCACTCAAACGGACGCGAAGGAAATCGATAGCATGTTTTTGGGTGGGGCTGCTAGCGATCTAGGTGGGTCGGCACAAAAATGAAGCACTGCACAATGGAATATATCTATGAAAAGAAGCTGCCGGTACCGAGGGAGTGAAGGGGTGGAACCAAAGTGGAGCGCAGTAAGATCCATATTCCAGTGCAGTGTATGGGAAGCTGTACTGGTAGCAACGCCGCTCATCCATGCGTTTGAGGGACGCATGCGGCATGGCAGACAGGCATAACTGGCCTTGCCTCAATGCAATGGTAACTTTTTAATTAATTTAGAACCTTTTGATTGCAGTTCGCTGTAAACAGCTCTGCCTGGGCTGCCGTAGCTGGCTAGCGTAGCCATCGAGGAGAGCCGGTGGATGCATCCTTTCGCTGGGTGCAAAGTGCCCGGACTGAGGCGTTTCATCGGTGTACCGAGCCTTGGTTCTCGGCTGGGGAGGAAGATATCTTAGAGCATTGATTTCCCTCGCAAAGATTACCGTAATGAACGTTCGTGTTTTGAGCTATTGTTGTTGTTGCTGGTTGTTGTTAGAATATCTGATTTTGCCGAAGCTATACAGCCATCGGACAGTCTTTAACAAACAGGTACGCAGGCGAAGGTAAGAAGACCAGCCCGGGACAGTACTTGTGGATTGAATGGATTGTTTTAAATATTTTTATTTAATTTGAATGCAATTTTAGCCTGGCGCAGTGATGCCAGGGGTGAAATAGTGTCATTGGGTGGTTTCTTTGTTGCTCTTCCCATACTACAGCATAAGGTTTTCAAATAGTCTCATCCCATCCCAATTGAGAAACACTTTTTTAACCAATAAACTATAACTTGCCTACCTTTAGGCGTTTGTGTTACGTGCAATGATTTGGTCGAAACTGATTGTGTTAAAGAAAGCGCCTGCAGGTATGCCAAGGTGCTGTTTTGCAATGACACAACACTCATCCCGGCCGTGTTTGGTTTTGCAGGCGGAAATGAATTGAGCCCTTCGTTAAAAGTCAGCTCGGCTGGTTGCCCTTCCCTGGGACTGAAAATTAAATTTAATGAACTTTGCTCTCCACTCCCCTTTCTCCACCCCCTCCTGTAAAGGATTTCACGGCAACCCCCTTTTAAAAGCAAGCCATTAAAAGCCTTTTGCGGCACGTAAATGTGTGGCGCTTTCCTAGGAAACACGAGCTCAATTAAAACTCCATCAAATAAATGGGGAAAGTGGAAAATGCTGAAAAAAAAAAACGAATACTTGTAAAATGTATTTATCTATATTGATAAACATTCTCGCACCCACACATCTGTTCATTTTGACGAGTGTAAGCAAGTGAAGCAAACCCCTAAAGCTGACCGGAGCTTTTTCATTAGCGTTGAGATAAAAGCGTTGCCCCCATGAACCATCGAGGTGAAAAGTTTCGTGCGGGGAAGGTTGGTGTGGGATGAAGGAGATAAAAAAGAGGTGCTTCATAGAAAGTTGTGTTTGCTTAATCTCGGGCAGCTAGCGCTGGAATGAGGCTGTAGTATCTTCTTCACATCCATCAAGCAAGCTCAGGAGCACACATACGCAATAACACACACACTACGAACTCATGCTTGGCAAAAGGACTTGAGTTTTGCTTGCGACAACTCACCAATACATGTGTGTGTGTGTGTGTGATTGTCGGGTGAAAACTAAATGTCAAATTCAATGCAAAGTAGCAAGCTGCAGCTACTTTAAGTTCCCGGTAGAAGTTCTGAGTAGGTTCCTCTTTCTCCACCCTCCAAGATCAACTTCTCAAGCAAACAATCTCGTCATATTATTTCGTTAGCGTACAGTGAAAATTTACAAACTCCTACACCACACACACACACACACAGTAGTGTATTAGAGCACTGGTAAGGTTCCCATATCCTCGAGAAGAAGCTTTTTCAAACCTCCAAGTGGGGCGACTGCTGCCCTCTTTGCCAGTGTCGTCTCCCAGTGGCGAAAGGCACTCCCTAGCTGCCGGGGAGTTTAAAGAAAGTGTTGTTGATTTTCCACTTTACATTCCGCTGTGTGTTTTCGGTGGAAGAAATTTAACGTTCCTACCCGAGCGGAATACGCTTTCGACGGCAGTCAGTTTACATTGCGATGAGTTTCCGAAACGGCGTTCGACCGTTCCCGTTCGAACGTGAAATCTTGTGCCGTGGTAATGCATACACACACACACAGAGAGCCACATTCTGGCCGAGCAAAATGGCAAACTTCAGCACTTTTCACTTTCCCTTAGCGCGGTGGTTTAGAAGGAAGGGCTGTTTTGGTGTTGTTTTTTTTTGTTATGGCGTATATTTCGTTTCCCACCCTTTTTCCCACTTCATAAGTCTGCTCTTTTTCAAAATGGGGGTATACACAGATGGTGAAAGGAGAGAGATAGAGCGAGAAAGAGCGGGAGAAAACCCCTGGCTGCAGTGCAATGAGCTGGAACAGCATCTTCTCCAGCGAACAGTCTTTCTTCCCGTGGCGTTTATGTTTTATTTTTATTTTTTAAAGAGCTTCCTGCAATGCACTCCGGGCGTTCGGGCACTGTTTGCAGTTGCAGCCGGCCGGGGAGCGAACGGTGGGCAACGCAAACAGTGCAGCCCTGACGGTGTCGCCGGTCGGGCAACGTGTTTGAAGAGATAGTAAAATATCGTACCGCTTCGGTGTGTGATTTGGCAAATAAGGCAAATGTGCAATGATTACATTAAAATTGGCGGCAGCAAACAGAAAAAAGCACCTTTACGCTACGCCTAACATTAGGCAATCCCGCGCACAGTCAACGATCGGTCGAACTAATGAGAACAGGACTGTGATTTGCTATTGCATAAGGGGCAGGCGTAACGGTAGCTCCTTTTTCTACCAAATGTTAAATAAAATGTGCTGCCTAACTTAAGGCGCTTGATGGCTTTGGTTGAGTTTGTACTGTGCAGTGTGCTTGAATCTGGTTGGCCGTGCGTTGTAGACAGCTTTTTTTTCAAGCTGTGAAATAGTGAAAAGTGTACTATTTTTTTGGGAATATATATTAAAAAAAAAATAGAAGCATCCTCTGAACGTCATGCAAGAGAGCCAGGCAGGCGATAAATAGCCGGCACGTCGTGTGCTTACGTCGGTGGACTTCGTATCACGGCAGTGATGAGATGCTGTATGCTCTGTTTTTTTCTTCTCCTCTCCTCTCGCACTGGTGTATTCCACTTTAATGCCTTTTCTGTTTGCCTCGAGTTGCAGATTTTTGGGTTTTTTTTTCTTGTGCACTATATATTTTTTTGTTGCCTTTCGTTGTATGTTACATACTGCTCCATACTACCGCTTTTTCCACGCTGCAGCAAAAGCATAAAATGAGGGAAATTTACTCTTCACGCCGTACACTTTTCGGCAAGAAATGGGTACCGAAAAACGAGTCCAATGCTGCCGTCTGGTGAGTAGTTTTTTTCTTTGCTTCGCCGTCGCTGTTGATGCTGTTGTTGCGATACAGTCTTCTTGATGTTTGGTTGTGAGCGATGCAGTTTTTTTTGTTGCTGTGTGGCTCGTTCGTGTTTTAGAAAAGAAAAATAGCAGACCAGCAAATTTTGCATCGTCCAGTGCGTCTCGGTGCATTTTGTTTTTGGTTGCTTTTGCACTTGAAAGTGCCCGGGAACTGTGGCTGGCTAATGCTTCACTGTGGATTATTTTTTGTATGCGTGTGTGTGTGTGTTTGCTAGCAGCACCGGGCTCTTATCGTTTGCTACCGAAAATAATTGATTTCAGTTTACTCGCATGAGTGTCGGTAGCATGCACCGACAATGTGTGCACTTTGCTGCGTGTTTACAGTCGTGCTTTCGCATGCGTGAAAAGTACTGGAGAGCTGTTTCAAAAAGTGTTTGCCTGCAGCGCTGCTGGCGGGGGTTTTATTCTCTTTCTCTCGCATACGTTCCATGAGTTTTGTGTTCTTTGTCGGAGAGCTGTTGCGTTATGGTCAGGAGTTTGGACAGTATTTGTTGTTTTTTGTTTCATGAAAGACAAACAAAGTAAATTTACGCTAATGAATAGAAAGCATGGATTACAATAGCAGGACAGGGAAACATAATATTGAAACATCGTACACTGAACTGTTTCTTTTTTCATAAACAAAAATCAACAATTATGATTGCATGTTTTTTTTTCTTTTTTTGCAATATAGGACAAGCTTCAAATACGGCGGGGCAGTGAAATGAAGGTCGAACAAGAGGGCTTTCAAAACTTGCCACTGCACGCTGCGTGGGGCACGCCCCGTCTAGACCGGGTCGATTAATGGATTTTTGACAAAACTTTGTTGGATATGATTGAACAAAAAAAAAAAAAACCAAACAAATAGATCGAAAAGCTTTTTGTGTAGGGTCACTGATCATGCTCAATATCTGTCTGCTAGAAAAAAACGGATAGTAATGCTTTTAAAAATTTGCGCCTAAATGTATGTCATTTGCGTAACTGTATTTTTATCACTTTCAATAGCATCATGGAAACAAGTTTTCCTCGGTTTTCTTCGAATAAAATGCTTAAACCCGAAAAAAAGATCAAACACATTTTAGTAAATACTTTTCATACAGTTTATTTGAGCCAATGTTCATCGTAGCTTTAGTTTTCACCATCATACTGCATTCTTTTAGGCGTTTAATGTGATAGAATGATGAGGATAGTATTGCTGAAAAAAAAACCGATTAATTTACAATTCAAATCTGATTTTTCATTTTACAGTTAATTTACATTTGCCATTCAAGAACGTTGAAAATTAGCTATTTAAAATCCATACCAAAAAAACAAGATGATACCAGCGATATAAGTATTGCATACATTTAGGCGTTTCATAAAACCTTGGTTGAATTGCATTATTTTTTCACGTTGTTTTGTATTTTAATAATGATTGTAGTACTATTTAACGGACAAAATTGTGGAAAAGTTGCGTAAAAAATACATTCTTAGTGAGACCAACCTTCCCTCTAAAACAGTTTTGCCTGCCAAAATAAATGCCACCCTCACACGAACCAAAGCGACTCAAGCACTGGACCTGGGCGGGCACAGCTCATCCATCTGCAATCGAGAAGACGATGCCTTACCGGCAGACAGTGTCCCTCGAGGGACCGGGATCGTCCGTCCGACCGGCCGGGACTCCATAAATCGTCCCCAAACCGGGTAAAGCGCAAAGCCGCCCCGTGCTGTGGGCGAGGGATGCCTGGTGGCGCCCGGTTAAGTGAGCCTTTAAAAAGTTCGAGCGTTGAGCTTCATTTGTCTGGAGCCGGGGCGTGTGTGAAAGTTCCCTACCGATGCCAGCGCCGTTGCGCGTTCCGCTTCCCCGGGCTGGGCCACACTCATCAGTCACCTCCGGAATGGCTTCCATATTTGAAGTTTAATTGGAAGAATTAAGGCAACTTAAGTAAGTGTGTGTGTGTGTGCCACGAGACCGAGGTGTGCCAGCCACTAGTCATCCCCTGTTTTTTTTTGCATCCCATCATCAGTTACGTGTGCGTGCGTGTGTGTGTGTGTGAGATGTGAATGAAGAAGAGCAACTTTTTAGCAGGGCGCCAAGGAGAGATACCAAAGTTTTGCTCCCTGCCCGCGCCGTCTCGATGGGCTCCGGTGGCGCTTTTACTTTTCTTCCGAATGTATCCTCCGTATCGATCGGCTACGGCATGAGTGTGTGTGTGTGTGTTGGTATTCATGAGCGTTGGTAGGATCGTGTGCTACATCATGTGAAATATCGAATCAATTAGCTTCGGTACCTCGACGTACCCGTCGATAACCCGGGGACGTCTTTTACGCCTGGAGTCAGTCATAAAACTCACCCCGTTTGGGTGGGGTAGGGGAGACCCGAGACGTGTCCCTGTTACAGCAGCACGAAAGCTGCCAGTGTAATGAGCCACATTTTGCGTGTGTATGCCGACATTGTGATGGCGTAAGCATATCGTGAGCATGATTTATTTCCTCCACCAGTTCGATGCTCCGGGGTTTTCGTTGTTGTTGCATGGCTGCTGCTGAGGCACTGGCTTAGCTTGATACCGTCGATTCAATCGCTTGAGGTGGGCGAAGGGAAGGCAGAAACCGGGTCGGGTAGGGACAAAACATTGCAACGTCGCTTCATTCGTACAAATTGCTTGGAAATCATTTTCTCATCGTTGATGGTTTAAGGATTAAAGCAGCAGATAAAATGAGTGAAAAAATAAAACACACACACACACACACACACACACACACACACACACACACACACACACACACACACACATAAACATTATTGTACACCCAATGGATCGAGCAGGTCTGCCCCGTTCGGAAGCGTGCTGGAGCAGGGCCAAGGAAATTAAACAAGCCGAGCGAAGGGCAGCATAATTGCCGACCGAGAAAAAGGCAATTCAAGTCAGCAGCAGCAACACAGAGAGACAGTGCGTGTGGGTGTGTGTATATGAAAGAGTGTATGTGAGAGAGAGAGAGAGTGGAAGCATGAGGACAATAAATTTGGAAACGACGATGGAAATTGGCCGCCTTTGGGACGCGTAAGCGCTGGGCTCGGGCCGAACGACAGTCACGAGCATCGGCAAAAGGCCCGCGGGAACGTTGCGTCCAAGATTGAATTAAGATCGAGTGCACGAACCTATCGGAAGTAACCGGCAGTAAGTAAGCGAGCGTTCCGGTACTCAGTGGATATTAAATTTTAATGGTTTTGCTGCTCCGCCCACCGTACGTTCCGTTTGGCGCAGCGTGCCTTTCGGTCCGGTGTGCAGCACCGTTTCCATTTTTAGCTTTCATCCTTGGGGGCATTTCGGTGTGTGTGTGTGTGGGCGAGGGAGTATGAAAATGGGCTACTTTTTTCTTACCTTTGCCTTTACGACGCTCCTGTTTCCCGCGGGCCAGCGTGCACCGGCGAAAGCAAGCCGTGGCCCGAGTGCAACTCAATCAAATCGATCCGGCGGCAGGCAGGCAAAATCTGGTTAAAGGTTTCTGGCCCACCCCGTTTGGAGCAAAAATTAAATCGAAGCTAAGAGAAGAGTGTTTTGTTTTTTCGCGTTTTTTTTTCTTTTGCTCTCTATAAGCAAATTGCTTGCAATTTTGATCCGGCAAAGGCTTGATAACATAATAAATTAGGTTTTCGGCTCTGCGGATTGCATACCTGTAGGCGAGCACTGGCGAGTTTTCGCCCGCAGACCGGTATGCAATCAGTGTGCGGTAAGTGGCGTGCACCAAGAGCAGCCGCTAAATTGTTGCATAAATGTAGGCGCAACGCGAGTGCAATCTCAGCTCCGCTGCATGGGGGTGGGAATTGGAAAAGTTTTAAAATACATTTTAATAATCTGTACAGCATGCAGCTTTTCGCAACCCCCACTCACCCTCGTTCTGCGTTGTCGGTGGCTGTGGGCGAAAACTTCTGGCCATCGCACAGTGTGTGTCACAAAGTGTCACAGTTTTCGTCCGGCCGTACAATCTTGCCGAAAGCTTGCCGACAGTCCTACAATTGGTTACACAAGCGCGCGAGTGCATGGTAAGGCTGTGCAGGGAAATATGAAAGCAACACACACTGGCAGCGCTGCAAAGGTACGGCGCCCGAAAGGTAGGCACCGTGCGCAGCAGCTAGGTTGTGCAGCGCCGCTCGTACAAAAGTACGATGGGAAATTTGTGTTTTTCTTCGCAGTGCAATTTGGAGCAGCAAGAAAAGAAAAGCTAAAATGTTTTACGATTAAATATGGGCAGCGATTACACTAAAACAGGCACGGCTGGGGGGGGGGGGGGGGGGGGGATTGCTTGATTGCTGCGCGCCCCATACAACGCGCGCACACCTTTGTTCCGAGACCGCGCAAGGCGCGAACGGCTGGGCAGGATGAGCGACGCGTTCCCGGCACTTTCTTCTCATTACGCTTAATCTTCGAACAATCTTTGCTGCAGCTTTCCGGGCCAGCGGGTGGCAGGGGTTGTACTGTCTGCCCATTGCTTGCACCGCAGCACCGCCCAAAGATGGACGGACGGGCAGCAAAATAAATGTGAGACAATAAATATCTTGTTTCCAATTCATCTTCGGCGCTAAAATGGCAGCGCACTGAAATGGATGCAACCGCGTGGCTGCACTGCACAAGCATTTGATACCGCGCGTGTGTGTGTGTGTGTGGCAGGGGCAAGGAGGCCCAGGGAAGGCTGCTGCTGCAGGAAATGTGCATCCTGTTCGTTTTCGGTACCGGTCCCTTCGCAAAACGGCAGAGGGAGCGTTTCGCTCCACCACGGTAGGATCGTTTGCCTATCGTACCACTTTCTTATTCACTTTTGACAAAGTACGACTTCGTCCCATTTACCCATGGCTAGGTAATGTGTGTGTGTGTGTGTATATGTGTGTGCTGCCGTTTGGGGTTGCAAAGCGCAGTTCTTTTTTTTTTTTTTGCTTTCGCTGCCTCCTCGCTCCTTCTGCTGCTGGCAAATGTTTTTCCACAAATGTTTCTTTACTTCCGGTTCGGTTCTCCTGCGTCCCTTCCACCCACCCACTCTCCCTCGATCCGCTCCATCCAGCGCAAGATGCATTAAAAATGCTTTCCCTCATTTTCACTGCCAACGGCTGCTCCCCCCCCCCTCTTGCTGGCTGTTTTCCCTCCCCAAACTTACTCGCTTCCGTTCGCCGGTTGGCTCCGATTGGTGGCGCTGCCTTTGGTATACATACACGGGCGCAGAATTGAACACCCTCTCCTCTCCTCCACCCTCCCTCCCTTCCAGACTTTATGCCACGCGCGTTTGTCCACGCTATCGCACGCCGTTGTGCGCGGGGCAATTGACGCCGGAGCTTGGAGTTGAGTTTTGGTGTGTCTGTGTCTTTTTTTTTCTCAAGCTTTCCCTACTTTTCGCACCGGAAGCGAACCGTAAACGAACGGAGGGTAGTTGAAAGCAGCTGCACGTGTGTGTGTGTGTGTGTGTGTGAAAGTGGAAAGGAATTGGGGACTCGATCAAGCTGCTGCTGCTGCTGGTGGACCAAACCAGGCAACAGCTCGCCCAAAGCGGCAGGGCGAGCGAAATTTATTGGCGAAAGCTAATTACATTGGGCATTATCATCAATTCTGCGCGGTGGAGTTCGGACGAATCGGGGCGGCTCACTTCGCTCCACTCCTCAGAAGTGTCCCGATGCTCGAGCGAAAAAAGATTTGCCTCGCCCGAAGACAGAAGCCAGCCAGGCGCAATTTATGTCCACTCACTTCCGTTTGCGCGAAGTTTTCTGCATTTGCTGCAGGAAGTGGTAGCGTGGGGGGAGTGGCCGAGGTGCGAGCTTATAAATTTGACATACGTTTTTGGCTCTTCGCTACGGGGGAGGAATGGGGGCATGGTTTGTTGTGTGTTTTATTGCTATTCAATCTCTTGCGAAAGGCTTGCTGAGTTCGAGGCGCTCGTTGGTGAAAGCTTTGGGCAAGCGGGGGCGGCGATTGATAGGAAAATTAATTGCGCCAAGTAGTGAAGCTTCCGGCGAAACGTTGTCTGGTGGTGTGTATGTGTTTGTCGCTTCCCTAAAAATCTGATAAACAGAAATAAATATTAATGCTCCCTTCTTCGTAACGATACTGTTGAATATAATTTTCGTATCGTTACCAAAGCAGCTTCTTTAATTTCTCGGACAGAATATAGCACAAGCTAACAACATCAAAGGAATGGTAAACAATTTTCAAAAAGTTTTTAGCTCAAATTAATAAAAAAAAAACAAAAAAAACAAAACAAAACAACAGCATCATACAACAAATAACTCAACGATACGCTGAAGAACTTCTCAGTGCTCCAACAAAATTAAATCGATTGTTATTAAAGGAGGGATGAGAGTAGCACGACTTGACGACAAGATAATGTTAAGAAAAATCAGAGTAACATAGATCCACCACCAATTTTCAACTGTGTGCATCTGTTTTTGCCTTCATACGGTTCTTTTTTTCTCTTTTTCTAAGTCAGGTATGTCAAACTGGCGGCCCGATTCTGAATGCGGCCCGCGAGAGTATTTTGAGAATTGCTAAAAGCACTGCAAACCATAAATCTGTTATTACTATTTGTCAAAGTGTATTTAATTTCCCAGAGAAGAACAATCCTTCTGTTGGTATATTTTTCGAAACTAACATGAATGTACCCATAACATCTCATAAACTTATTCTACACAAACGTACATATCATTCGCGACCCTTAAGAATCATTGAATCGAATGCAAGATCAGTCGTATTATGTTTCAATTAGAATCTGAATATTAACATAATTTTGTGCACACTCGATTGCACATTCTGTATGGAAAAATAGATCTGCGTCAACTGTCTAGAAACGAAAAAGGAATGAAAATAACTTGATACATACAGTAGGAAACTTTGCAACAACTAGTGATTGATTGTCGGAATCGCATCCACGGCTCAAAACCATTTCCGATCATAGCTTTTTCGACTTCGAATGCGGCCAAATCAAACCAACAGTTCCGTTCGGTGCCGTCCGAAGCCTATAGAGCCGTTCAGAGCCATTCGGAACCGTTGGAGTCATCGGTTGTCCCACCGAATTTGACAATCTCTATGCCCTATGCCTAATGTAATTTCCAACCTCCCCAAAAATCAAAACTAAAATGATATGATTAAGGATAAAAATAAGCGAAATGCCGAAGCCGTGCAATACAAAGCTTATTAATAGATTAGCTCACACAGTCCTCAATTCCTCAATTCGCGAATCATCTCCCTTCCAGTGTCAAAAACAGATTTGCCGATCTGTATGGGATCACACACCACGACTCTTCGTCAGATAAAATTATCGTAATTAAAAAAAAAGTTATTCGTAAAATACGGGTTCTTGTTATAAGAAATGAATATGTCACCAGAACACTTGGAACTTGGAAATTAGCGAAAAATAATGTTTAAACACGTGTTATTAAAATTTTTCGCTTGATCTGTCAAAAAAATTGCAAGCAAATATTTTTGTTATGCATCCAGTAATGGATAGCTCGGATTGCTTGAAAAAGATTCACTACAGACTGCTAGACTTCTCCTACTTCAGTGAAAAAGTGTGTTTGACAGATATTTTCTAGCAGAACTGCCGTAAGAGAACGCGAGTAATGAAAAATGTCCTATTTTAATAATAACATTGAAAGTGCATTACAAAATTTTTTTCTCATATAAAAAAGAGCACATATAAAAATAGCAACGCGAATTTGTACAAAACAAACGATTCCAGATAAGAAGCGAGGAGTACAAAAAGTCAATTTGTTTAACAATAAAAATGTTTAAAAGTATTTTACATAAATATTGGGGTATATTTTCCATTCTCAACTTTGCGAATCAATGAAAATTTGTACTTGCGGCCCTCTGATGAAATGAGTTTGACACAGCTGCTTTAAGTCAATCATTTTTTGCTCTACTAGAAATGGCGATTAATCAATTCCATTTGAGCAGATTTAATAGCAACGGTTCTGTTTTACTCATATTGCAGGGCCGGTCTGGTGATACAGTCGTCAACTCGTATGACTTTACAGCATGTCCGTCATGGGTTCAAGCCCCGAATAGATCGTGCCCTCATACGTAAGGATGACTTACAACACGATACAAAAGGTCGTAATAACTGCACGCACTGATCAACGTTGCGATGGTACCATCGGTACGCCGACAGCAAGTTTCAGATTTGCTTCGAAGAAAAAAAAAATTCTGACCAAATCGACAATATAGGGGAAAGCGGGGCAAAATGGGCATGTGGGGCAAAATGGGCACCCTCTATTTAAGCATTATTTCACTACAAAGATACTTTCCGATGCTCGAAATGTATTCATTAGAGTGTTCTATGAACACCACGTAAGTTTCATAACCCTTAAATAACAAATATCATAAGATTAATGCAAAATAAGGTTTAGTAGCACATTGATGTAATTTTTGCCACTTCGAAAATAAGCTTAAACCAGTGTCACAGGGATGCGTTGAAGATTTACATGATATATTTTAATATATATATAAAGATAGATAGATATATAAGATATGATATTTCTATGCAATCTGTCTGAAGAAAGCAAGGCGATTGAATGCGTATTTTTACTAATGTAACAAAAAATACAAAAATGCTTCTTCTTCTTCTTTTGGCTCAAACAACCGTTGTCGGTCAAGGCCTGCCAGTAACACTACTTGTGAGCTTGGCTTTCAGTGACTTTTTGATCCCCCCATAACAGGATAGTCAGTTCTACGTATGGCGGCACGGTCAATTTGGGGCTTGAACCCATGACGGGCATGTTGTTTAAGTCGTACGAGTTGACGACTATACTACGAGGCTTTACGACGACTGTACTGCGAGACAAAAATAATTCACGTAGGGCCAAAACGGGGAGATGCCTTTGACGTACGGCACTTGGCGAGGCTATGGTGTTGTATTTGCCTCAATAATGATAACAGGCACAGCTTCAAAAGATCCGATTTTGTACATTTAAACGTGAAAAAAACTGTTTTAAATTTGATAACATATTTTTGGAAGAATTTTAAGGGCTTTCCTGACCAGCAAAACAAAAGATAGAACGAAAATACATTTCACGAAACGGGCGCAAAAGTCATTACCTAGAGCATTACCTAAGGCGCAGTTGTTGTGTGGCCCATATTGCCCCAGTGTTTTGACGTTTCACAGTTTGTTTACGAATGCCCATTTTGCCCCAGGGCTATGCCAATTTTACCCGGCGTGTTAAAAAAATAGCTTCTCGTAAAACATCAACTTTTATTTTACATTATTTTCATGTTTTTAAGTTGTTTTCATTCTATGTGGCAATTTTAATCCACAGATGAATGGTGGAGGCATACAGTAATGAAAGAAACTTGTGTTTTTGTGGCATATTCAAAGGAATATTCAGTAAACTGCTTAACATGCACATTTTGCCCCGCTTTCCCCTAAACGACGAAACCGTTGGAGCTGTCCGGAGCCGGTCGGAGCCGTCTGGAGCCGGTCGGAGTCGTCCAGAGCCGGTCAGTGACGGCTCCGACGGCTCCAACCAGAAAAAAACATACACCTTATAAAAAAAGCTTATAAAAACACCAAACAGAAAAATAGTTTAACGATTCTTGTTATATTAGCAATAATGTTTCATAAGGAATAGCAAACACGACATCGTTATAAATATTATTAACAGTAAAGGGCCTAATATACTTCCTTGAGGAACATCAGATAACTTCAGAAACGTTAGAGCAGCGGTCAGTTAAATAACTTCTTAACCACTGAACAAGATTTGCATGAACACCATACTTCAATAATTTAGAATAGCAATAGAAAGTGGTTGGCCTTGTCAAAAGCCGCACAGAAGTCTGTATAAGTGACGTCAACCTGAAAGCCCTTGTCAATATTGGTGAAACAAATGTTGAGTAAGTAGATTAGATTAGATTGATCTCAATCGATCGCTTCGGAATGAAGTCATGTTGCACAGTGGAACAGGACGTTGAAAAGGCTTGAAGCGTGTGGCGGAACAACAACTTGCTGCACGTTTGTTTGTTTCATTGGTGCTGTTTTTGAGGCGATGCATTTTTTTTAAGGGCCAGTAATTTTTGACGTTTAGCCAAACGTTGTGCCTAAGACCAATAAGACCATGGTGGATGAGCACGAACATTGAACCGTAGAATAAATTGTTCGAAAAAAAAATCCCCTTTTATTGTCAAAAATCCATTGCCTCCTGGAAATGTGTTCAAAACTTAATGTGAGGCGACAGCACAGCGTCGAAAAACAGAACTTTCGAAGGAAAAGCTTTATATTAATTGCTCTCACCTCAAACTGCCTAGGCAATTTTTCCCAAAAAAGAAAAAAAAACCAGAACCAACAAAGAGTGAACGAGTGAATGACGAATTTTGTTGGGCCAAATGTGCAAAACGAAGAAGATAATGAAAGAAAACAGCGTCTAAATCGTTCCCAACGTCTTCTTGCTCTGCTTTGGCATAACAACCAGAGCTGTGATCATTGTATCGGCTTCCTTTACTTAATTGTACCAAGAAAACTGGCTGCCATCATCTGTTCACGATTCAGAGAATTGTGATGGAGGAATGGATCCTGCCGAAAGCGGATGGAAACACTTTAAAAAGCAATAGAAGCTGTACAGCAAAGGCAACTACTGTAAATCAAACCCTTAACCTTGATATTCCTTTTTAAACAACAGCTTTTCCATTGTTCATTGTTGCAACATAGCATTAAACCTTTGTTTGCTCGCGGTTCTGAAAGAAAACGGACCCGTTGTTGGCTCTGTGTGTCAGCGTATGAAAAATTGCCCACAAAGCAAAGGCAACAGCGTACCGCGCATGTAACCGCGTGCTATTTCGTACCATTGACAGGAAAGTAAAAAAAAGGGTTTTCCCCTCAAGAGACGTGATTGGTGTGGGAGCCTTCGTCAGCAATACATCAGGCTCCACCAGCTCTCCCCACTGCTGGCAGATGATTGATGAAGGCCGGGGAACGAGCCCAAGGAACCCGTTTGGCAGCGGCAACCGCCGTTGTGCTGTTTGATGTTTGAAGCAACAGTGGCGCAAAAAACGTTCGGGTTCGGCTGGCAGGGCCGGTGATTTACCTCCTCCCCGGGGTGGCACAGGAAAGGAAACAGGAACAAAGGGGAAAGGGCAACCTATGTTCTAAACCATAGGTGAGGCAGCGAAGAGAGTATTGATTTGCAATGCAAAGCGAAGCCGGTGCTTCCGCTCGCGAGCGTTCGTGTGTGGGCGTGTGTGGGCGTGTGTGTGTGTGTGTGTGGGTCACGTACTACGTGGAAACTGGATACTGGTGGTTTTCACAAACGGATGACAAAACATCAAGGCACGATCGTTACAGGGTGTGCGGCTGCCGCCGACCCCCTTTGCCAAGACCCCGTCGGTCCATCGATTCGTATCGAGGGCCGGATTATTTGCCTGCCGACAGGGGCAGGAAACAATTTTGACGTGCTGCCACGTGCTGGCGCTCGGAAACGGGGAGACGGGGTGGGTGGCAAATAGAAAATTAAGAACAGTGAAAAGGGTGACGACACACATGCCGGAATGGTAAACAACAGCAAGCGGCAGCAATCTTGCCAGAACGGCACACCTTACCGCACACACAGACACAAAACTTTGACAACGCGATTGCTTACAGGTGTGCCGATAGGGACCGAGGGGAGGAAAGAGTGGGAAGATAGTTCCCACCGTAACGGGTGGACGCTTTCCGCAGAAACAGCTTACTCCTGGCATATGGAAACACACCCACACATGGGTGGGCCTAAAAGCGCGAGTTTTGCACCTCGCCACTCGATTGCATACCTTCCAGGGGATGGGTAGGAAATGATTGGAAGGCGGGAAAGGCTCACACAAGCACTTTTGTGTGCGATGTTATTGTTGTTCTTTCTGTTTTTTTTTTGTTGTTGTTGGGGATCGCACGAATGCTTTGATTGAATGTGAAGATGAAGCTGCTGATGATGGTGGTGCTGTGGTTGAGTGTGAGGCGTTTCCCTGCTTCCCAAAGAAAACGTCGGCGTGCGCTGGGGGGAGATTTAAACCTGGTGATGCGGGTCGATTTCGGGGGGTTTTTGTTTTTGTTGCGTGTGGTGGCAGCTAATGTACTAACGATCGCGTAACGATTCCAATCAAGGTTCACCTTCACCGCCGGCACCGCTGGGGAGAAATGAGAGGAATGGGGTGAGCTTCATTTCAGATCGATTTGTATCCCCATTCTGCCCATAACGAACGTTGAGCGAACCCTCACCATCCCAACGGCTGCTTCAGATCATGCTGAGGGAAAACTGTGCAGCACTGTAGGACAGGCTTTACAGCAGCCATAGTGAAAAGCGCTCGCTAGAACTTAAAACGTCTTAGTTTGGCGCCTTAATGTATGTAAATTTTGTAAAAAAAGAGAATCTTATTCGCCTATTAAAACAAATGTTGTATCATTCACAAATAAATCTTGCTTTAAGAGCTTTTATTCGCCACTGTCAATCGCTTAACTTGTCCTATTCGAGATACCTCCTTTGCAACGATAAAAACACGAAATTGCCTACCTGTAGGCGTGCTGCTTCCCCGCGTGCCTACCTCGCAGGCTCATGCAGCACAGAAAGCGCCTTGCGGGAATTTTCACATCCAACAAACCTTCCATTCCAAGGACGCCTTCATTTCAAAAGGGACCCGATTAATGCACACGATCGACCGGGCTGACCTTGGGCGGACCCTGATGGAGTGATACTTTTAGACCGTTTCTGTTTGCTTACTGCTTTAGATTTCCTAGCTAACCTACTCGACCTGCAGCAAGGCTTGTGGTGCATGGCTCAACGCTCCGCCCAGGTGTTGACAAGGCCGCAATGCGACGAAGGAAATTGAAATGCCATCGCTCAACATCGCCGCAAGGCCGGACCCAGCCGGTGGGGATGCATTGGACGTGACGTCGGGTGGCGTTTACTGGCAGCTCTGCTCGGCGAATGAATGCAGGGAGCAACCCAGCATCCCTTGCTTGCTCGTTTGACCTTCCACGGCGAGAAGAAAGGGGTACGTAACCTCGTTTTTTTCCCGTTGTTGGTGTATTTCTCACTCATTTTACAGTAAAGTAGGGGGAGGGGCAGCCGGGTATTCCGTTGCGGCCTGCTTTGACGGAGCAGTTAAAATATGAATGAAGCAACAAGGTGGGACGGTGCACCCGGAGCCGGAGTGGAAAAAAACAAAATAATTCGAAAGCGAGTTTTGCACCCTTCAAAGAAAGCGGGGAAGATGTAGAACGGAAAGGCATAGAAACAACCACCCTTAGGTGGTGGGGTGAAGGTGGATCTAAATGAAATACCACTCCGTGCTGCACATTATGCTCGTCCGCTCGACGAGCTGTTTGTTATTTTCCAGCATGGCTCACTTACCTTGACCATTGAAGAGTGCTGGCAAGAGGGGTGGAAGGCAAGGCGGATAGGGGGAGAAATGCACACGAACAGGGTGCAAAAGCTGCACACTGGTGTTTCTTTTTTTGTACGCCCTCACTCTCTCTCTCTCTCTCTCTCTCTCTGTTGTACTTCTTTCACCTTCAGTATTCGCCTGAAGGTATGCAAGCAATTTCAAAAATGAAACTATTTCCAAGCAAGAGAACGCTGCTAGTACGGCCACGGGGAAGCAGCGCGGGAGCAGCGCTAAAGGGTTCACTCGGGCAGAGGGCCACTTCCTCCGTCCCCCCCCTCGCTTCTTCCCTTTCCATCTCTATCTCCTCCTTTTCGCATTCAAATCAGAAATGCATATGAATAAGTGAGACGCAAAACGTGTTTGCTTTGGTTACGGCGCAAGGTTACGGTTACGCTCCCGGGGTCGATGCTGGTGTGCTTTGCGACCCCCCCAAACGGTGAGGGTGATGGGAGGAGAAAAGGTACAAATACTTTGGCCGGGCTGCAGATTGCTTTGCAGGGTGAGGGCAAGAAGAAGAAAAAAAAAGACGTACCACAACTATATTCTTTCCGCAAGTCGAATGTGTGCTGGCGAAAGGACCCCGGCCGCATATCAAAACGAAAGGGCGAAAGAAATCTCCTTTATTTTTAGCAGCAACCATTTTGGATGTACCTTTTCGCCCCGTAGCAAACCCACCGCAAGGTTGCTTGTTTCCTGTATTGTATCCCGCACCAGCTTACGATATGAATCGGAAATATCACGAACCAAAACAGCCAGTCCATCTTTGCAGAGCGTTCCAGCGTTCGGCACGGGCGAAGATATTGAGCCCGGTACGGTTTGCGTCCCGCATACGGCCCCAGCGCGAAGCAGGAAACGAACCCTTTTTGCTGGTGCTGCTGTTGCTGGCCCACACTGCCCGGGCTTTACTCGTACAGGCGGGGCGGATTAGGATTGAAATACAAGCTCGCTGGCAGCTCCGGACGCTTCTCGAACGGTTCCGCTCGCGCCAGGGGTTTAGATGTAAAATCTCCCTGCCGCTATCGATTGCACACGATACAGCACAAATTGAAATCGAATGCAACCAAGCTCGCGGTGCTGCGGAGAGCCGGTGGTTTTTATTTTATTAAATCTATCTCGAAACGTGCATTCAATCATCCCAACACAGGCGGTGCGGTGCGGGACGCAGGAAGGGCTACATTTTTATGCTCACGCCAGGCGGCCTCGCTCCTTCCTCCTACTGCTGCGTGGGCTATGTCGGATGGCTTTGAAGTTGGGCGGCCCGGTGCAATATCTCAACTGTGGCGACGGCTGTGAATGCACTGACAGTAATTTGTTTCGAACGCAAATGCTCGGTGCAAGTGCCATTGTGTTCGCCGCCCTGCGTGAATTATTTGCTGCACGAAATGCTGTAGGTTAATTGGGTTTGCTTTTTGTGCGGCGTATGATGCTTTCTAAACTGCAAACAAATTCTACGTTTATTTAGTACAATTCGAACAAAAAAATAAAAAATAAAATATAAACGCCCAAAAGTATGCAGTGTTATAAAAATACAAATTAGTTTAGATGAAAGAGGGGATCATCCCTGAATTACGTAACAATACAAAGGAAAATTCAACAAGTAATTTAACAATATTGCGTGTTTTGCGTGACACTTGCGCAAACATATTTTATAAGTGTATTATTGTCGTTTTCTGCTTTTGTTAAAATATGAATCGATATACTGATACACAAAAAATGCATTTTTTACAACAAACATTTAGGCACCGATTTAGGTAAAACATTGCTTCTGTCAGTGAACCTAACTATTGCGTAGATAGTGCTGCTCCACGATGGCATTTCAGATTCCAAAAAAAATACTCTTGAATAACTAAAAACCATTTGTTTCAACCTGAAAGAAAACGGCAGGTATAGGGAATGTACGTTCAACAACCATACAGGATTCCTATCATGTGATCGAAGAGGACCTTCTTATGGTGATGAATCAATCACTAGATTGAGGGGATGTTTCCCGAAATCATGGAAAGAATCATTGATTATACCTATTCCTAAAGTGAACGGAGCTGCCAATGCGGAAGATTTTGACTTCTGCTCATTCATTTTGTTTCTTGACAACAAAGGTCAAATTAAAACACTTCAAAGGTTGCAAAACTTACTGTGAGGTTAGTTCTGGGGTGCGGTCGACGTACGCCGTCTGCAATTATGCTAGATATTCTTCAATGGATGTCAGTAAAGCAGCGGATTGCACACCAGACCATGATTTTTGTATTTAAAATGTTAAAGGGCCTGTTGCCTGGGTATCTGGGGGAGAGCATAGTTCGGGGGTCCAATATCAATCGGCACCGCACACGCAGGGCAAATGAGCCAAGGGTACCTAACTTGCATTCCCTAAGTGCCAGAAACTCTTTGTTTTTCAAAGGGATTCAACGGTACAACGGTTTACCCGGTGAAATTAAGAATGCGAGAAGCTTGCCGGATCTCAAACGTAAGTGCGTCATATATGTTAAACAAACTGTATAATGTGAAATATGTGTAGATGTCCCATGTCATTATTCAATGTTTAACTGCAGTTGTCATCACGATCTTTGTGATGATGATAAGATTTTTCTTTATATTTTATAATAAAAATTTAAAAAAAAATGTAAGAAAAAGTCAACATACGTTTGAGACACGCGGGATCTATTTGGGAGAATTTACGGTTTGCACACGGTCTGGGAGGTCACAACAGTATTCACTCATTGATGATGGTAAGTGGCCAATTCCAGATACATTAGGTTCACCTGGATCGGAAGGTAATGCCCTAGAGCCAATCATTGGCACTAGTGGAACTGGCCATATGCATGTTGCAGTTGCATGTTCTGATAAGTAGTGCGCCGGATCCATTAGTTGGTTCTTGGCGCGCTGCGTAAGGGATACATTAGACTCTCCTGCTTCGGAAGGTAGTGCCCTGGAGCCTGCCATTGGTGACAGAACCCTGGGGCCAGCGGTTAGCACTTTTATTCCCAGGATGTATGCAATCAACATGAAATATTTTTAGTTTTGTCTAATATAAACCCGGAGTAGTCCTAGGGGCCTAGGGTCTGGTGGTACAGTCGTCAACTCGTACGACTTAACAACACGCCCGTCATCAGCTCAAGTCCCGAATAGGCTGTGCCCTCATACGTGGGACTGACAAAAAAAAAATTGTACCAAAAAAAAAAAATTGGTTAAAAAAATCTCGTGTCACGGTGTTTGAGGCAAGCAACCTCCGAAAATTCCGGCTGGATAATTTTCAACGAAACTTTGCATACACCTTATGGTGGTATGAGAATCGGTTTTAAGCCGTTCTACATGTTCAGATATTACACTAAACTTAATTTAATGGCAATTTTCTCACTCCCTTACAAAGGACATGATTGTTGTTGTTGTGTACAGCACTTTGACAGTCGGTGTGAAGCGCGGTTTACACTGGCGTTGAAAACCCGCAAAACACATTCGAGCAGTTTGCGAACTCGCATCAGGCCTAGCAATCGCGATAGCGCAGGTTGTGAGGGTGAGCAGTTTTTTCCAACCATAGTCTTAGCATTTGTAATTAGAGCACTCCGCAAACAGCTCTAACAGCACAAATTGTAGCTTGATAAAGACATAAAATGATATATTTTTCCTTGCAAAATCCACAACAAGGCTGTTAGCAATCATGGCAGCGGGGCTATTGAATGACTAGCAGTTTTAAATCTGTTACATAAAGTGGAGCGCCGTTTTTTCTGGCTAATCGGGACCCGACCTCGCCTGGATGCTCGGAGAAACACGGATAATGAGTCGAATTATATATTAAATCACTCAACTCGAAGGGTCAGCTAAAGCATATATCGAGAAGTACCTATATATGGTACATGGATCCAATAAACTCCATGGTAAACCAAAAACTCAGGGGTATCGAAACGGGTGATAGCCATAGCAGATCTTAATTACCTACGGTTATTACGACACATAAGAAGAATCGAATCTTTGGAATAAAATCATTGTAATCATTGGTTTTGTAATCCTCGGATTGCATATTCTTCTATTTTTAATTAAAAAGAAACATCAATTTTATCCCGTGTTTACCCGGCTTCACACGTCATCAGCTAGTTTGCTATAAAGTTGCGTGTTGCACAAGTTCCGTTGTATTGGTGAGTGCTTCTTGCACGTCTTTCCAAATCTATTGGAAAATGAAATCAAATGAATTGATACGTTTTGGAAGAAAAACTGCCAGGGACGACACATCGAACACCTGAAAGCGCAAACGCTGATTAGGAAAGAAACTGTGACTTGAAGGATAAAATGAAATTTGTCTTTTTAAATGACGCTCAAAAGCCAAAAAGTAATGGTAAAGGCAGAGAAAACTATTACTAATGTCATTGAGAAATTTTTCATGCTTTCAAGTTACTACAAACCCTTCTCTACCAGCCAATCAGAAGTCCTGTAATCTATTATTTCCCCTTGCTCATAAATCGTACGAAAAAAAGCCACCCGCACAACGAGTTTTTCGTATTTTCATAGCGAGTCACTGGAAAGGATTATTAAATTCGTCATGCAAGTGGGGTCTTTTTTTATTGTGAATACCTGAAAAACTGCAACCAATATTCCCGCAAAGCATGATAGTGTTACCAACTGATTGACTCTTCCTATGAGTTGAGGTGATTCATTCCACTCTGTTGAAATGCAGAGTTGCTGTTGTTCGTGGCGTACGTTGCGCTTCAGCGGTTTTATCGTTTGCTTCGAATGTGGCTCCCAATTTCCTATCTACAGCTTCAAACTCCCCCCCCCCTTCCCCTCTTCCTGTGGGTGGAGTTCTATCGAACGTCCCGCCAATACCGTGGCCACGTACCGTGCCGGTGGGCAGCTGGCTTTTACCCGTCTGAACTTGAAACTTTTGCCAAGTTTCGCCCCGTACTGCTGCTGCTGCTGCTGCTAACAGTTCTAGACGGCTTCTTCTGCTTCTTTTTGCTCCCCTCTCCTCCTCGAAACCAATCGGAAGAGCCGATGCCTCGAGGTGAGAAGATGGTACGTGCGGCCCGGGCAGCCCAGCCGCAGCGGCAGAATGAATAAATTAGGAGAAAGTTAAACAAATATTATCGAAGCAACAAATCTAATTCAATTCGACAGCCGGTGGTGGGTGGTGGCAGTGGGCCGGGGGGGGGGGGGGGGGGGCACTTTGAAAGGATGTTCGCGAAAGCGGAACCGGGGCAGACCGTTTCCCGCCAGCTCCAGCAGCCTGGACGCGGGCTCGGTACCTCCGGTTGGAGGGTTTTTTTTGGGGGGGAAATGGTTCTAGATTATTTATCTTACCGAAAGTTATGAATACCTTCTGGCAATGATTAAGCGTGTCTAAGGAATTGATGATGAGAGCGTAGCAAAGAGCGGGAAGGGAAGGAGGGAGGGAGGGATGAGTGTCTATGGCGGTCGGAAGCGGCGGAAATGCTAAAGTGGCCGAGAGCCGACTGTCCGCCACCGATATCCGGAATTGATCGCACTCACACAAAACCGACCCCGGGCGGAACTTGATCTGGGGTGAGCGAGAGAAGAAGTAGCGAGTGATGAAGAGAGAGAAAGGGAGACAGAGAGAGAGAGAGAGGAAGGGAAAGAGCAAGAGCAGGGATAGAAGATAAAATAGAAAACATGCAGGATCGTCCCCGGTGTTTCGGAGCGGCGATTGGTCGGGCACGGCTGTCGCACGGTATTTGCTTGGATTTGTTTGAGATTGAGACTTCCACCGTAGAAGTGGAAAGTTCGCCTTCGCTAGCAGTTAGGAGCTCGTCGGATGCGCCGCAGTGTGCCGGACCGGATATTCAATCCATCACGTTCGCTTCCTGTTCGATCGGCAAACAACGAACCAACCCACCCCACGCGCGGAGCGATGGTGTGGGTCGAATTTTTGAAGTTTGCAGTCGTGCTTGTTGTTTTACTTGTGCGCTCTCCTTACTTCTCCGCACGTGTGTGTGTGTGTGTGTGTGTGTAGTGCGATACAGTAGAATCGTTTGGAAATAATGAGGCAGCTCTCCCATTCCATTCCGTTTGCGGGATTGGTTTCGTTTCGTTGTTTTCGGTATCGGGAAGCTCTGGCCGGTGGTCCCTGCTGTGTGGTCCCGCACATGCAATCGGACGGCTTAGATGTTTGCCAACGGTCTTTCATGTGCTCCACTGTGACAGATTAAGCATCCCTGAGCTGGACAGAAAAGCCAGGGCCAATAGCTTCTCTTCTGCCAACTTTAAGACCGGACCGGACCAGCCCAGCCTGAAGCGGGCTGATTTGCTTGGGGCGATGCTTTGAAGAAGTGGACCGCCGTTTGCCAAATCATCCTGCACGTCTTTGCCGAAGTTATTAAGCACGCTTGCTGTCGTACCGGTCGTAATTTACAGCAAAAAGGTGTCTGGATGGGCCACCGATTCATGTTTCTGCTTAAGCGCCCGCACCGCACCGTGCCAGGCTCACCAGAGGCAGCCTGTGGCGAAACAAACAAAGCAAAACGCGTCACAAAAATAGCTGCCTAAAACCTTCAACCTTGCTCTGGAGTGCTGGCGTGAATCACTTATCGGCCAATTTAAGTGACCACGCTTCGCGCTTCCCGTTGCTACCTTCATTATTTTTCATTTAAATGAAATGCAAATCAGTGTGTTTGCCCGCACGCCGGCGTGTCCGGCCGGCGAGTGACGATTTCTGCTGAAAAGCGGGAAGCCTTGGCCACTCCTAAACGGCTGCTCCGGCTTGCATAATAAATGACCGTCGCGACTGGGGGAGGTTTGTGGAGAGACAAGAAAGAAGAAAAAAAAACAAACGAACTTTTGGTCCTTCGAACCGGATCTGGTCCTTAGGCGTAATTTGGAGGAGCCGCGGTAAAGAAAAAAAATAACCAACGAGGATCCCACCCAGTGAACTGGGTTGCAAGCCTTGTAAGGACCGCTGGAAGGCTTAGCTTATTCAATTTAAATCAACATTTAAACGGGGAGTGGACCCCTGCTTCCCACTGCAAAGCCAGCACAGCCGGGAAAACACGATCTGTATCTGTTCGCCCTGCCTTCGCTCGCTTTTTCTCAAAGCAGCATCAAAAGATTAGAGAAAGATCCGTCGGAGGCGGTCGGTTTTGCGACCCCGCGAGCCGTGGCTAGAGCGACTGGTGTTGCGTTACCCGTGTCGGGGTAGCCCTAGCGACTCCACCTCCCATTTTTTTTGTTGTGTTTGCTTGCCACCGCAAAATCGTCCTCGGGCGAGCAAACTGCCGAATCCCCGGCCCCTCCTCCTGTAAGCCTTTAACGATCTCATTTTTCCGTTCCCGCTTAACCCACTCCCTCCCCTCTCGCTGCATTATGGTTCTTCTTATCCGGTCGGCTACGCGCGCCCATCTGCCATAAACCCATTAGCGATAAGCATTAAATAATTT
Organism: Anopheles gambiae; assembly: GCF_943734735.2. Taxonomy (NCBI): domain Eukaryota; kingdom Metazoa; phylum Arthropoda; class Insecta; order Diptera; family Culicidae; genus Anopheles; species Anopheles gambiae. The sequence goes on along the minus strand of NC_064600.1, from coordinate 6,688,846 downwards.
CGACAATTAATAAGCAATATTGTGCGAGGCGAAATAAATTCCAGCTTTAAAAGCGGAAGAGCGGGCCAGCCTCTACTCGCTCTGTCTCTGCAAGCTGGCGGCAGGGATTTTGCAGGTAGAAATGCACACACACACACATACAGGCGTTTCGATTGGCTGCATCGAACCGTGCAGAGCGGCGGGCTATACCGAAAACTAATTATGCGTAATAGTTCCGATCGAACCGGGCGGTGGTTTTGGAAGCACTGTGGGAAGAAGGGGTTGGAGCGGGGAGTGGGCCTACCTAGCAACCGGTTGCCGGGTGCTGCAGGGCACCGCGAGGCTGGATTGTTGAATTGTAACCAATGTTCGTCAAAACGAAGCGCACACGCGTTGTTCGAGCGGTGCAGGGCGGGGAAGGAACCGCGCGTTTGATTAAAACGCGCGAATTTAAATTCTTCTTTCCCGTCGGTAATAATTCCGTCCTTCCGATGAATTTTTCGCACCGTAACGTTGCAGGTGTTTGTGTTGGTGTGTGCTTTGCGTTGTATGGAAAGGTGTCAGGCGTCATCCATGAATTACGTAACGCAAATATTTTCTGCGAAAATCCTTTGGTAAGTTTTTTTCTCCGTCCGTTCGTCTATGGTAGCCAAACTACATCGTGGGTTCAATCCTCGTATGTATTTTCGGCTGCTTGGTAAATAAAAAAGTAGCGAAATCCTTTTCAGGCCGTCATAACTGTGAGCGGTGTTAAGTCAAGAAGAAGAACCATCGTTTACAGGGTTTTCCAGGAGTTCCCATACCTGTGAGACACTTTACAGCGTTTGCCACGATTTATTGGTTGGTTCCCATATTTTTTTTTTGGTGCGTTCACACGATTTTTTGGCCGTTTTCCCAGAATTTTTTGGTCCAATTGTATTGATATCCAATCGGAACATACCAATAAATTATGGGAACGAATAAAAAATGTATGGGATACGATCAAAAAACCGTAGGAGCGCACCAAAAAATCATGCAAACTGACCAATAAATCGTGAGAAACCCTGTATTGACTCCTTCTTACGTGAAATGAACTTAATGGAATGGGAATTGAACTCTATAGCACACTTGTTGGACAACTCCAGTTGGATTTTCCCAGGAGCCTGTCTAAAAAGTGTGCCATAGAGTCTTATTTCCAACATATGAAGTTCACTTCCAATAGGAAAGAATCAAAAAAGTGTCCCACAACTATAAGAACCTTCTGGAAAACTCTGTATCACTCATTTGTTATTCGAACAAGCTTTTTTTGCGTTACGTTACATAAGGTGAACCTCTCATCTACTCCATGGAACAGTTCGTAAGGGAGTGTAGTACCCTTCTCCCTCAATTAGCGCTACGTAATTGATGGATGACGCCTCTACTGGAATCGCGAAACTCGCTCACGCTGTGGTGCTGCGTTGCTGCATACATTTAGGCGCGCACGGGAGAAAGGGAGGATTATTCACGCAACTAAACAGCGCGTTTGTATCCGTAGCGTGATTTAGTAGCCGTTTTTAAGCCGTTTGAAGCTCACACACACACACACACACACACACACAAACACTAACAGGGAGCGCAATAATCTATGAACTGGCAATTAACTAGCTCTTGTTTTAACTAGCTGAGTGGTGGGGAGGTGGAGGAACGGGTTTTGCGGCGTTAAAAACGCACCCCTGCTGTCCGACAGCAACGGAGTGTATGCGCCAACGAGGAGTTAATTAGTTTGTAAGCCTTCCCGTGAAAGCCCGGCCCGTGGTCAGCGTTGGTTCTTCGCCACGGTCAGCAACATGCACACACAAACACAGTGACGTGTTAATGAGCTATTTTAATGGCGTTCTAAGAAAGAGAACCATGCTGAATTAAAGGTTGCTTGTTTTTTTTTTTTCGTTCCCGTTGCCTGCCTGCTTCACTTGGTTGCGTTGAGCGAGCGCCTGTTGTTTTATGATTCACTTTTCAGCAGCGTGAGGTTCTGACAGCAACTCGAATTGATGTTTGACAGCGAACACACACACACAAACACGCATGAAATAAACCGTGCGACGGCGTAATTGCGTTATCGCGTTCATCATTTTCCAAACCTGGCAGCTTTGACAGGGCCAATAGGAGGGAAAATTAAAAAAAAAAGCCCGGCCCTTTCACGGGCGGATTGGGGCATTGGCCGTTTCGATGCGGGTGGAATGGGATGGGAAGGGTGAAATCCGCCCTCGAGGGTTCGATTATTTTGCGCTGAAGAGGCGAGGGATGTAGCCACTCGGACAATGTAGCAAACGCGGCCATGGTATTGATTATTTTCAATTAGTATGAAATTAATTTTTCCTCCGCGCCGCTCGCCGCGCTGCGACAGCGATGCTACTAATTGTGGGTGATTTTTGCCCCCTTCTCCCCTCGCCCACACGTTCGCTGGATGTATGTGTGTGTTGCTGTTGTTTTTTTTTTTAGAAAACATGACCGACTGCCTCATCCACCCTTTGATCCTTCTCTACTGCTCGTGTCGATAAATCACATACGCTTGGAGGGGTCCTATCGGGGTACGGAGGAGGCAGGCAAGGCTGGTGGCACATTTCCATCTGTACCTGTGTTGTTGCTGTTGTTTTTTGGCCTGCCCATCACGCGCGATGAGCCATAAGTGGGGAGGAAATGGGGTGGGGGGGGGGGGAGATGAGCAATGATGATTTGCCAAATTACCATGATGGCCGCCGGTGCTGGCGGGCGATAATGAGGATTAGTGAACGCTTAATTATTTCTAAATTTAATACACCAACACAACACATCCTGCTCCTCCTTCCGGATTCCATCGCCGAACATTGCACATGGTTCTGCAGAGCGGGCCGGGGGCTGCGATTAAGTTGATTGGGAATAATTTTGTGGTGTGGATGATGTGTTTTTTTTTGTTTGCTGTTGCTGCATTTTATGGAAGTAAGCGGCACAACACGGCCCATGACGTGGGCAAGGTGTAGATGAACAGATTTTGTTTCGGTTTTGGTGGCTGATAAGCTAGGTGTTACAGGGCAAATTACGGTGTGATTTTCGTGCAGTAGTGTGCACAGCACGCACGCGTAAGTTGGGTGTCAGGCCAATTAATGACGTCATTTTTGGGCATTATTTTGCTACATTGCAATAGGTAAGAGGCAAATTATGTAAATAATACTGCAAAGTCTCAAACAAATGAACATTTTAGAGAACGAAGAAGGATGTTGTTGACTTTTTGACAGATTTTGTGGAATATTTCTTTCGTTCACCCAAGACATTGCTGTCAAATTGCTCTGCCAATGCTCTTGCTTTGCAAAACAAGCGTTATCGTGAAGCATAAGAAGCATTGAACAACTGTAAAAACGTGTACTCCTGTGGTGTATTATTGTTAGAGTGAAACTCCTCATAACGAGTACCTCTCAATACTTCCGCATAACGAGCAAATCTCAATGCTCAAAAATACCTTGTATAAGGAGTAAAATCCTCCATAACAAGCAATATCGTTTGTTTTTTTCTGACACATTTCACCCGGCCAATGTGTAACCAAGCTCACAATTCTTTACAGCATCATTTCTTTAATTTTGAAAAAAAAAATTAAATCCTTTGTTTAGCTACAAATGTCAAACAGCGGACAAATCGAGAGCTCCAACACGTATCATAATACCAAATGTGCGATTTTGACACTCAAACGATCCAGTCACCTCATTGCCCTTTATATAGGAATATTTTTTATCGTTATAAAAGTGTGTGAGGAAACGGAAGCTCAACACTCAACACGCAAAGAGCATTTATTTAGGATTTGCAATATTTTTGTGTGGAGCCTTTCACCCCACTGGCTTCATTCGCTTTCGATTTCAGCATTATTCATCGCCGGTTTTATAAAGTTCCGCTTTTCGGTGGCTTGCAAAGCCTTCGAAAGCACCTAAAGGTATGCAACATTATTAGTTTCTACTATAAGGTGCTTTGTAAGACAACAAAAACATCCATCGAATGGCAAAGCAAAGTCTACTAGATTTTCAATCTGGTCAGACTGACAAATCTAACAAGAAAAAAAACATCAATCGGAAAATTTAAACTGACAATCAAGCGAGTATACGTTTGTTGGAAGGTAAAACATCAATGAAGTAACGAAATAATACTACGCAGAATATGAATTTAATGTTCAGCACAATTAACCGATAATGACAGCGGATCGTAAGCGTGCCGCTGAAAGTCTTCCATTATTGTGCCCAGGGAAAACCATTCCAACGACAAACTCGTCCCCCGCGTACCAAGAAACCTTATCGAAGCATCTTTTGCGATAAGCGTCTCCGTATGCCCGGTGGGACCACGTAATGATTCTCCAGCTGTCAGTTTTCAGAAATCTCCTGGCCCATTCTCTCCATGCCCAAGGCAGGGGTGGGGGAAGGGGGGGGGGGGGGGGGGTTAACGTAGGAAATAATTATCGAGCACCGGTGGAGAACGCAATGCTGCGGAGAGGCAAAAAAGTTAAGCACCACCGCGAAAGCCATTAATTTGCAACAATTGGAAGCAAATGCCAAATTTGCGTCCCGTTACCTCCTCCACTGCCGTGCAGGTGCGGGCCATAGCGAACACAATGTGCTGACTCGAAGCACCCACAACAAATCGATGTAAATCGCTCGCAAACAATAGATGCTGCTTGGCCGCTTGATTGATGATGCGTGCTGGCGAGTGGATTTTTTTGTTTGTTGGTGGTTAGATGGATCGACGTGACAGGCTCTAATGACGGCGGGCAGAGTATTAAAAGCAATGAACAATCAGGTCGTTAATTTTTCGGTTGTCCACCTTTTTTTTCACCATTTCGCTATCTCCCTTAAGGTCTGAGCGGCACTATGGGGGTGGGATTTGTCTCTCCTAGGGAGGTGAGTAGCAACGCGTGCAGGTACTACGAGGTCACGGAAGCAAAATGGAACGAGATGGCGAACAGTGAACTGAGGGGACTATTGCGTTCGTTCCTTTCGCCGGCCATAATTCATAACGCGTGGGAATGGAAGGCAGCGGTACAGGTTTGCACTAATGCCACACACCCACAGCGTCACGTGCTTATGCTTTTAATTTCATTCCAACCGGTCACCTTCCGCCCGATGAGTGTGGTTTTTGCTTCTTCTGTGGTTTCTCTCTTTTTTTTTTTGAATGGAGTTGTTTCCGCCAGCAATGGTCAGAAGCGTGCCTTCCACACTCAGACACCGACCGATTTGCTTACGCTTGGCTCGCGATGTGAATACGGGTGTGTAACATGAGGGGCAAAAAAAAAAAGTATCAAAACTGCGAGAAAACAGATGGAAGGTTGGCGACATTGCGGTAGCACACGGTACCACAAACACCCGCCCGGCGCCGACGATTCGGTGGATAAAGTTTTAAATTATTTTTTTGACATTTCAATTTCTACTGTCCACTGCCGCACACAAGCAGAGCCAGCTCACTGCTTACAGCTTTTACAGGACGGGAGTTTTCCGTTTGCTGCCATCTCGTTCCCACCTGCTTCACGTGTGGTTGCGTGCCGGGCCAGCACCTTTACCCCGTTTCACCGTGCTTTCCCAGCCGGTTGGTCGACCCAGTGCGGGAGCGAGGACGGGAGTTCACTTTAAAGACGCGGTGTGAAAAGCATAGCGTGCAAGTGGATGCACGGTTCACCGGTGGGCAAAACCCGCACCATCACAAACGCGGTCGCTTTTATGAGCTTTCCTATTCTTTTACGACTCGATTCCCTGCAAACGACTCTCCTCGGTGGGTTTTGTGGGCAAATAAAACACAACAATCGTCTCCCCGCTAACCGATTTCTTGACATTTCTCGGCTGCTGGTGTCAATGTGCTCAAAGCTGGGCGCACAAAACGTCAATCGGTCGATGCCTAAACCGTTCCCCCAGTCAGTCACACGATCGAGCTGTGGCATTCAGTTCAGAGCACCTCCCGCTTTTGCCCACTACCCTTCAGCAGGGTGACAACCGGAAACCTCTTCAGCAGTGGCCGAACGGTGCAAACAACGGGCCCGACCCGGGTGCTGGTCGTTTTATGTTGGTCCCCCTTTTTGCACCGGCCTAATCGTCCCATCGTTCGGTTTGTTCGGGTTTGGCAAGGGGGGGGGGGGGGCAATCTGTTTCTTTCCCCGTCCATTTTTCTCCACACTGGCCGTGGGAGTATCCGGTAGGGTCTGGGTATGGACGTAGCGGAAACCCTTCGTCGAGCAGTGTTTGATTGTTTTAAATTTTTGAGTTTAAAACACGCATCGATACGAACCATTTCAGGGGGATGCAGGGATAAATGTACAGATAAAGCAATGAAACAGCGCCTACAAGTATGCAAGCAGGGCGTATGGTGTTGCTTTTGCTTGAAACAAACGTAAAATTCCTTCTCTAGAGTTAATCAGTGAAGAATCTATAACTTTTAAACTTCTTTTTTATGCTGCAATGGAGGTTCAGATTTAGATAAAGTTTAAATTACACACAAATTATCTCGTAGGAGTAGAATACGATAGGATGATTTTTACAAAGTTAAAGGCCGGGGGGCATTGTCCCTACTCGCTAGTTTAATTTCGATTTTCACTAGCGCATCTGGCGGCGGCTGACTGAAGCATTTTGCCAAACAATTTGGAGCCGCTCCAGCAAATACGTTATTTTTCCATGTTCTTTACTTTAACCGGACTGGAAAAGCTTTGAAATTGATAGATAATTATGTTGTGCAAGTATTTCGGCAGTTTTCGCATCAAAAAACGGTGAAGAAACTACTTAATTTTGAGATTCAACACGACCATTCCCCCGACGACCAAAAAAGCTTCCACCAGCCGCCGCCAGATGCGCTAGTGAAAATCGAAATTACACTTGCGAGTACGATCAATGTAGCCCGGCCTTAATATGGTAAATTGTGGGCAGATAAAATCGCCTAGATTTATGCATCACGCATGAATGTTAGCTAAATGACATTCTATATTGCATTAAGGAAGGCTTCAAAATCCTTAGCAGCAAATAATTGAAAATAGAAATAAAATTAAATATGTTTAGAACTTTTGCAACATAGGAATACATTTTCTGTTCCAAGTGAATGTCCAACGGTGTTTCGGATAGCGTACAGACTATTTAAAAATACTCGTTTGAGGCGAACTAGCTTAAATTATTATTGTTCGTAATATTTACAAAACACCGATCTGTCAAAGACTCAAGCTTGATTAATTGACAAAATAAACCCCAGATGGCGCTGTAAATTTAGATGAGGACGATTCAACGGGCTAAGATGCAAAATAGGACAAATAAAAGAAAAGTTTGACAACAGTCGCTAAGCCTCAGGGTCAAGATGGATCAGCTGCTAAAGAATAAGCGTCTTCGTGTTTGTTGTGAATTAGCAACGAGAAAAGAGCGTTCAATTTTTGATCTGATTGGCAGTGGGGCTTACGCACGATCATTACAATACCCAATACACTAGCGAACATTACAACAAGTCTGTAAAAGTGACTCAAATACATAAACCGCTACACCTGCAACAACATAAATGATAAATCAAATACTAGCACTGAAAAAATTGTGCAGTATCTTAGTGCACTGGTATCACATTGCATACATTTAGGCGCTTTGCAATGGTGTATACATTATCTTATCTATTTAATTCAAGTGTTTAAATGCTTTAAATTAATAAAAAAAACATGTTTAAATGCTTAATATGCTTAATGTTGAAAACATAAACAGTCAACGAGAACTGCGCAATCGTATTTTAATGTTGGAGGTACAAGAACAATGATCTTGCATATATTTAGGCGCTCAAAACGTCACGGATAGGGCTGCTTCAATCTTGCGCTTTAAAATTAAATTAAATTTTGCGCATACTGTTGCATCACGATCTTCAACTGCTTTCACTTTCACTTCGTTTGTTCAAGTTTTTCGATCGACTCAAGTACACCGCACTCAGCAGCGCAACGAAGGGTTAAGCCAGACCGACGGCCCGACAGCGCAACCCCCGCAAAGTGGCTTGCCCCAGCAAAACACGAGCACCCGTCGGAAGCTCATAAAAATGTTCCACCCAAAAGTAATCCCTCACCCAGACCCGGGCGGCCCGGAAATGAGCTAAAGATAGCTTCAACGCGCCCGCTGTTCTCGGTAGTCGCATGGAAAAAGGGTTTTTACGTTGTTCTGGCCGAACTGGCTGGACGTAAAACATTTGCAACTCTCCTCTGCTTTCGCCTCTGTGTGTGGGTGTGTGTGTGTGTGTGTGTGTGTGTGTGTGTGTGTGTGTGTGTGTGTGTGTGTGTGTGAGTGTTGTGTGAAAGTGGCCCTTTATGTTTTGACCCTGGCATCGGGAGACAAGGTTGTGTGATTTACTACCGATCCGTCCGATTCATTCTATTGACTGTCGGCAAAAAGGGGATCGCTCCGTTCCCCTGTGGCACGAATCAGAATGACACACGGCGAGTGGCGGGCAAAAGGGCTTTCTGTTGGAGTGCTTTTAGGTAGGAGGTGGAGTGGGAGTGAGAGAAAAAGAGAGAGGGAGAGAGAGAGCTACTAATTAATCACTTCATCCCAGCATCCCAACCTCCCGGCAAAAAGCGTCCCCGAAACAACGCAAAAACCCGGTCAAAGGGCGAGTGCTTCAAGCCGGGGGGGGGGACGAGGCCGTTTTCACATTTAACTGACCATTAAGCTTCCACCAGCGGGCACATCCAGCAGGGGCCGCGTGCGTGGCACGGGCCGGGCTGGATTTAATCTTGATTTACGCTGGCCCCTTTCCCAGTGCTTCCTTTGGCAGCCCTTTTTCGCTGCTAATGGTTAATGAGTGAGCTGGTGAAAGCTTATTAAAAACGGGACGGGTTTTTACTGGGGCAAAGAGCATCCCCTACATTCGCCGCCTGCCCTCAGCGGGATCCTGCGGGGGGGGGAGGGTCGAGCCAGCCAAAGCCCCCCTTCCGCTCGTAAAACGTCGTCGTCTAATAACTTCCGAAACCGGAGTCCTTTTAATGGGTCTGCCGGGTTGTTCGGGGCCTGCCGGCCGCCACCAGCACGTCAGAAAGTGAAACGATCCTCCGCTGTTCCCGTTGGATGTGTGGGCTTATTTCGCCCGACCCGCCCCGCCCGAAGCAACCACTTTGCCACCCGCTTTGCGGTCCCCGCAAACCGGCCGGCCCGCAAGTAATGACCGCAAATTAACGTTCTAATTTTTGGTCGACAACTTCAGGGCGCCTTTTTAGCTTTTTTGACCTGCCGCACCACCCGTACCGGAACGGCGCAGAGAACGGAAAGGGGATAGTTTTCCGAGCACTCGGTATGCCCCAGCATGCAGCATGGTCGCGCACAAGGTGAACGCGGGCACGTGCGTGCGCGAATACGCTGCTAATGATAATCCCGCCTTGAGCGGATTTCGTTTCGCTACGGTTTGTGAGTGTGTGTGTTTTTTTGCTGCTGCTGCTGCTACCGTTTCTTCTTCTGCTGATGCGTGCCTTTTGACTCCCCGCGCGCCATTTCGTGAACATTTGTACAGCCTACCCCTGAGGGGCCTGAGCAGCATCACGATGATAATGGATATTTTACAGCCAATTAGACGCGTGCAGAAGATTAGCCGCTTCGGGAAAATTTACGATTGCACCCGGTCCGGACCCGGGCCCGATCAATCCGTGGCGCGCCAAATGAGCAAAAAAAAAAAAAAACTTCAGCGAGCGCTCTAAAAGGGGCTTAGCGTGCAGCGAGCAAGCGTAGGCAAAATTGGTAGATGGTTCTGCGAACGATTTAGTGTGCGTGTTTGTCCCGATTCGAGCAATGCGAGCACTTAGTTGCTGCCGGTCGGTTTGTTTGCACCGCTGACGAATGCTTTTAAAACACGGCTCCACAGGCTCGGGGTGCGCATTTCCATCACAACTGCTCGATTTGCGGTGCGATATCTGCCAAGTGCCAGTTATGGTGCTGGCCTTTCTTTTTTTAGGTTTTTGCTCGATTTCAATATCACTAATCGGATTGAAAGGTTTTGTTTTTGGGGGAAAAAAAAACTAGTGACAACGCATTCATCAACTAGCAAACAAGCGGTCTAGCACGCAGATAGAATATAAAAATTGAAAAAAAAGGTAACAGTAAAGGTACAGAAAGTAGCCAATGTATGCAATGCGAAATTGAGTGGAACGGTTACTCAATGAATCACGCACTACCACACCAGCGGGGACAAACAAGGAACGCTCTAACTTAATCGCGGAAAATGGCGAACCATTGTGTTCCACGGGTCCAGGGGTCCAGCAGCCATCGATGGTTTGAATTTTGCAGTGAGAAGCCAATAGTAAAAAATTCACGCACGTAACACTCGCGTTATCGAGAAGAGGAAACGTTCTCATTGGTAAGAGGTAGACGTGAAAAACTAAAAAATAAACGCTCAGAGATGGAGCGTGTATACGATCGTGTTGTAAAATGTAGACACAATTATTTGAGCTTGCACTGATTACAAATTCAGTTTTTGAAAGTGATTGCTCTAAAATTGACGAAAATGTTCATTGAAAAAAAAGAGACTTTCTAATCATTGCATACATTCCGGCGCTTGTGTTACACGCTTAGCCTACCTTGCAGGCGAACTGTTGTACTGAGATTCGTTTAAAAAGAAACAAATTTCCTACTGTATAAAGCTTGCGTAGGGAGCAAATGTTATTTTCAGCGGAAGAGAAGCATGCCCGAAACACACAAAACAAAACCAACCAAAAAAAAAAACCTCGAAAAATGTTCCGAAAACAATAGATGTAAGATAAGGTGGAATGCAATTTCGAAACAAGATAGTTGAGGTTAGGGATTTGGAAGCAGATATTCACGCGACGGTACAAGCGGCTAATCTTAAGTAGGCAGGGCGAAAAAGCGGAACGGGCGAACGCAGGGAGAGATGGGGTGGGTGCAAAAATTGAAGACGCGCAAAAAGGCAACGTGCAAATTGCATTGCTGCCAACTGTCGGTGGGTTCGCGGTCGCTGCCGGCCGGCGGAGAGTGCGGGCGCGGAAGAATTAACCTAAAAACACAATCGAAATGCGATGGTGAAGCGAACGCGGGCGACACAGCGCACCGCTAGCCGCACCCGAAAACAATGACCGGAGCCTCTTCGGGGTGTGGGGGGATCCGTGGTGGTGGTGGTAGTGGAAAAAAGCGCGCAAACGCTTCGCTTGGCGGAAGCTGGCTCACCAACAAAAAAACAAGGGCAAGCAGTGAATAGTTCCGGTTCGTGTCCCTTTGCGTGCTCGCGGAAAACTGAATTAAACAGTTTGAAAAAGCTAATTTTAGAATATAAATTGGATTTTTGTCGTGCTCTCTGTCTGCCGCGCTTAAATCTCCTTTTTCCGTCTGAGCTCGCTGCGGTGTGTGTGTGTGTCGTGGGTTGTGAGGGGAAAACAAAAAACCAAACAAAAAGCGATAACAAAAAAAACATTGGATAGGTAAAAGACAGCTAGGTAGGGCAGTGGCAACCTAGAGGCGTAGAGGGGCAGTGTTGATTCCTACTGTATGGGTAGGTAAGTTCGCTAAAGGTGAACGGTACGAACGGTAAGCGGCTGGGGGCAGAGGGTGTTGAAGCTTTTTGTTGCTGGTATGTTGCTGTCTGTTTACTATTTTGTTTTGCAGCCCTTGCCCCTGCTGCCAGTGCTGATGCGGTGCCTTTGTTTTATGGTACAGCTCATGAGTGGTAGGGAAAATAGGCGGGCCATGGTGGCATTGGAAGGGAGAAATTCAGCAAAGTTTGCGACGCGAATGTTGCTGCGGAATGGATCGCTGTGTCATTCATCATTCGGGAAGGAAAAACAGAAACTCACAGTTGACAGAACACCTTGAAATGGTGGTAGATAAGTGCTGTTAAGGGGTAGAGGAAATTTAACTGGAAATTGAAGAAAAAGCGCCTGAAAGTATGCAATGCTACCATTTTACATGCCGTGTATTTTATAGTAAGATAACGCTTACGAAGGATAAAACTGTTAAATAAAAGTATAAAATATGTGGAATAGCTTAAAACAGAGCGGAGAACGCGTCAATACATAAATCATCTACCCTTCCAAATCGAACAAAAGCAATCGCAATCGAAGAAAACATTCACACAAAAACATATATATATGCATGTAAACAAAATCGAAAACGAAAGTGTGCAAGTGGATTGATGAAAGACAGTTAAATGAAATACGGCCAAACTATGGCATCTCCTTACACAAAATAAAAGTAAAATACACCGAAACGATTTATGATAGTGTAAAAAGAAAAGAAAAGAGTGCAAGACAAACGAACGAATTTTACAGGAACTTTCCCTCCATATCCCTCCAGCGAGTGAATTATGAACTCCCGCTCCACAACCCCAGTGAGTGTGACAGTGTGGACTGCCGAAAGCGAGTGAAGGAAAAAGGGGAACAAAGAATGGATTGGTAGTTCAAAAGTTGGTCCATCCCGATCAGGGTGTGTGCGCGCGCGCGAAGGGAGCGATAAAAATTATTGGTAAAGACTAGGGGCAAAACCAAACCAAAGGAAAGCGACGGAAAGAAAGTGTCCTTCCAAGACACCTTGGTTGTAAAACGCGCAAGTTACTGATGAGGTGGTCTGTTACAATTTCGCCTTCCCATTTTTCAATCCAATTCTGCATTATTAACGAGCGTGTGGAGGAGTTCACCGTTTTTTTTTTGTTCATTCTTTCTTTGTTTTTTTTTCGGCTCTCAAAGCAATGAGAAGTGAATGGAACGTTGGAGAAAAATATTGGATTAAAAAACTTCACTTTGTTCTTTTCTTCGAAGGAAGATTCGGCAGCGAGCTGCCATTGTCATAATTTTTCTTCTTTTATTTCACCATTGGCTGGTTTGTTTTTTTTTCTTTCTTTACCGCTTTTAATCGCTTAAATAGTTTTTTCCCTCATTTGTTATGGCAAATGACTCGTGTGTTTTAAAATGAGGGCATCCAATCAGCAAATAAATAAAAAGGTTAACAGTTATCTAATATGAAATAAACTAATTGGAAATTAAGAAATGTATATTGCTTCTTTGAGAAGTGAAGCTAAGCGCCTAAAGGTATGCAACATATAAATTTTGAAATTGTAAAGGCAGTAAAGTGACGCAAAGGAGTAAAACAAACGAAAACTGTTGATGAAAAGTGTAGAAAGATATTTACCGGCATAGTTGTTATTATTTAAAGTTGGGAAGCATCTTTTGTTTTGATTAGCAGCACGGTTCGCACCGGCAGGAGCGAAATGCGAGCGATCGATGTGTCATGCTGGCGGGACCAACATTTTTTTGTCTTTCTCCCACAGCTCAAATGGTTTCGTTTGGGGCAGAAAGTTTTGGCACAAGCAAATATCAAGCAAAACGGGTTTAAGCTACCCGCAAAGAGGCGACCAAGGTGCAAAGTGTCTACCACCGGGGGAAAATGTGCTCCATCGTACTGAGGTTTAGGATTTTTCCCTCCCGTCCCGGGTAATCGCCCGCTTCCACAGTGCTTTTTTTGTGTGCCCCACTTCCTGCTGTCTTTTCCAACTGGCGGTGCTCCCACCCGTTCTGTCTTTCCCCCTTATCAACGTGGCGAAAGTGTTACAGCCTCTCACAGCCCAAGCAAAGCATCCCAGCCATTTCCACCCCGTCGTTCCGTTCCGTCCCTGTCACACTCTCCTTCAGAAACACTTTCCCGCACTCACAGAAAATGTATGCAAATGAAGTGAGAAAAATGGAAATCATCAGCAGCAAAAAGGGCTCAAAAAGTGGCGAAGAAATGGGATATGGTTCAATTTTTTTCCTCTTCTTCTTCCTGTCTGTCCTTTCCCTGCACATCGCGGTGATGGGAGCGCACTCGTCCATGACTCTCCCTTTGGGAGCTGGCTCCCTCGTTCCCTTCTTTGCACCAATTGGAAAAGGCGTACCGAACCGATCGGGACGCTTTTTTTGTTGTTGCTCGCGTCATGCCTACCGAAAATGGGCGTTAAGTGTGCGTGTGTGTGTGTGTGCTTTCCCGTGCTTCCTTGCTATTGCATCGAATAACTTACTGGCTTTTTTGGCTTTCAACAACCTTACCAGTAAGATGCGTGTGTGTGTGTGCGCTGTTGCTCATCCTTACAAATGCTTCTCGTCACGCTACGGAGAGCGTCAAATTCTAAACACGCCATTGCCGGTGGGTTTGGATTTAATCCACACTTTATCCTTACACTTGCGAACGAAGCGTCGCTTTTTTGCTGCCGCCGTCGGTTGAAGGTGGCGTTAAGATTTGCATTTCGTGTGCCCCCGGACTGCGGAAGAATTAATTCCAATCTAACCGGGCCCGTTTCGTGTGCGTGTGCGAAAACGGAAACTTGCGCAAAGTGGTTTGGGTCTGTCGTTTTTTTTTATTCTTCTCTTCTCTGCGAGGGTGTTGGAAATTAGGTTCTAAGTGAATTTCACTTGCCTCAAATTGAATGTTCACAAATTGCTAGGCAGTGTTGCTTGTCAAAATCGTCCAATTGGATTATAGAATGAAGAATTAATTCAGTGCGCTGCAAAAACGCATTATAAAGTAGCCAGTGCTTTACCAATTGCATACTGCCGGGCGTATTTCCCCCTTTTAAAATCAGCAGTGCATGTGACTGGCATTACAGCCAGTTAAATTGAGTCCACAAAAAATGCATCTTTTTCGCTAAACGAACGCAGACATTTTAAAGCACCCGCAAGCTAATGTTCATAACGGCCTAAAACATCCGTCGCCCGGTTGCATCATAATCTGCCACCCCTACGTGCCGCTCGTTTGCAACCCGCCTTGTGCCGGGTGCTTTACGATGGCCGGTTTTAAAATTCATACCCACCAGCACCAGGAGCAACGGGCACGGGGGCCAGCGCAACATGAACACGTCCAGCGCCGTGCCCGGCAGACAGAAGCAGCCCGCAAAAGGGATGGCCTCCTTTTACCAGCCTGTCGTGCAAAATGTGCATGCCGGCACTACGACCACAAGACGGACATACAACCGCCGGTGGCCTTTAACCTCTTGTCTTGTAAAGAAAAATAAAGCCAAACCATCGTGTCCATTGTGACGACCGGAACCGTTGGCCCCTCTGGCTTGGCGGTTGGGCGGTACAGTTTATTTTATACTTACTCTTCGGTGCTCGTTGTGTGTGTGTTTTTTTTGTATTCACTCTCCCTCCATTGCAGCGAAATAAAGCCATGGGTGTGCTGGTGGTGGTGGTAGTGGTGGTGATGGTATTTGAACGCCAAAAGCAGACAGAATCAACTCATCGCCCCTGTTACGCTTCCGGGATTGGGTCCGGTCTGCATCTCGAGGAGAAAGAGGGCTAGGTGTGGAAACTTCCCAGCCCTGGCGGGCACATCGTTCACTTTCAATCCGGGCGCGGGTTTCAGGGTGCGAGGGGTGCGAAGGCTATATGGCCTGGGCCGCACTTATCTTTCACCCGATACTTTTCACTCTATTTTCACCATTTCTCCAATCGAACCAGTTTGGGTTGGGCTGTGTTGTGGGGACCCGGGGCAAAGGGGCAGCCAGACGCATCTCGGAATGTCCTTTAGAAAAGCGTTCACCAGGACGAGCTGCCCCGGGAAGGGGGGGGGGGGGGGAGACGGTAGGCGAGGTGGCTTAAAAAATGCGAAACGGGAAAATGGAGCCATTTAGGCGTGACAGGGCAGGAAGTATTGAACGGAACCGATTTCCCGCCAGCGCTGCGCGCCTGAACGGTATGCAATGGGCGGACGGGGCAGGGCTGTGCAACACTCGTAAAGCAGCAGCAGCAGCAGCAGCAGCACGACCGGAGAATGTCTAGGACACCGTAATCGCAACCGTAAGCCGCATCATCCACCGCACACTACCCTGCTCTCCCTCTACGCAGCCTCATTCTGCTTCCGCCTGTGACATTGGGCGAGAAAATGAACGTTTACAAAATGGGGAATAATAAAAATAACTATAAATCCTCTCGCTTGGGAACGACTGCTTTGGCGTGAAGGGGCAGGCAGGGTGGTTGATGGGCCGGTGGAGGGACAGCCAACCGTGGTCCGCACGGGCCAGCCAGGGCGTTTGGTTCGCTTCGTACCGCTGCGGTAACGATGTTGCTGATGGTGGTGGTTTTTAGTTTTTCGGGCATGCTATGTACACACACACACACACACACACGATCAGGACAAAATCCGAAAGTGAGAATCGTTCCTTCCTTTTCCTACCCCATTCATCCTCTACCGCCTCCCCCCCCCCCCGCCCAACGCTTTATATCAAGCAATTTTCGCTCCGGGTTTTCTTCGCTTTCGGTGAGTGAGAGTGAGAGAAGGTGCCAAATCGTCTGGCTGGCTGGTCACCGTGATGCGAGGGAAGAGGGAAGCAACTTTGAGGGGGCTTTGCTGGTCCACTGAACGGGTGAGGTTCGATTGTGCCAGCCCGACCGTACCGTGGCAGGGACCGGGACCAGCGGTGTGACAGTAAATGATGCACACACGGATGTGAATGTGCGGGCTGCTGTCGTCGTTGGGCAAGAAATGTTGCCCGGCAGCAAATGAAGCTGCTGCTGCTGATGATGATGTCAACGGTGTGAGCAACGGAGGGGTGGAAGGTAGCACTGTAACGTCCCCGCACAACTCCCTCCCAGCCGCTTTGGGAAAGAAAGGCAGCGCTTGCAGTAACGGCACACACGGCAGGTGCTTCACGTGCGAATCACTTTTATCGTCCTGGTGAGGATTTTTGTTGCTAACCGAGTAAATGGGCAATGCCTCGCTGCCCCCCCCCCCCCCCCATCCCCTCCTTCCTGTGGACCGGGTGTTTGTTGCCCGGGAGCGAGCATAAAGCATGCCGGCATGCCTTCGCCTCTGCTAAACGCATTGATAGTAATTTATTGCTATTATTATCTACCTTTCAGGCGCTGTGCCGGATGCTCTCGGGGCCCTGGGGCTACCTGGAGGGTGTTGATATATAACGAGGCAGTGAACCGCAGATTGACATTTGTGCTGGAGAAGAGTAAGTAAATCAACGAATCATAAATTGAAACCACCAGTTTGACACAGGCTGAATAGGGAAGGAATTGACTTGAAGGCTTGGGAATAAATATTTTTGATGTTAACGCATGAATTGAGTTTTTTTTAAAGAAATATATACATGATTGTATGAGTGTTAACATTTTTGTGTACCAGCTACCGTGGCGCCTAGATTTATGCAATTTAAATGTACAGAGCACTGTTTTTTCTCTATAAATAATGATGATGATGATTCTCACCTCTTTACCCGACAAGTGATTGAGAGGAACGATTGTATCGCTAGGATATTTACATTAATAAGACATTCTTCATTAAAAAAAGATTTAAAACAAAAAACAACTAGCACGCATTAAAGCAGGGAGTTACAGTAGCATCGATAATAGTTCGAAAAGAGCCCGCAGCCTACAACATAGATGGCCACTTAAGGCTTTTTTTTTAATAATAATCTGATCTCGGGCGCGTGTCTCAATTCATTGTCGGCTCTACTCTTATCTACTCTTTTTAAACTTAATCTTAAAAATCTTTTTTTCCAAGAAAAAAAATACAAAAAATCAAAGAAATAACACTTATCTTTAAATAGACTTGATATATGTCGCACAATGTCGTTTGAAGCTGTACAATGATGTTTGATCAACTACTAGATTGGGCATCCGGTTGTACATTTGTAGTCTCTTCAATATTAAACAGTATCCCGCATTTGTAGAATTTAATCTGGGGAGCCTAGGTATATGAGCTCTACGTGTTCTAAATGTAAGGATATTATTACCACCGATAGTCCCTTCCCCCAAATATCCCGGTAGATGTCCATGAAGGAGTTTGTAGATGAAAAGCATTGATCGATACAATATTCTTTGCCTGTTTGCCATGTCATGTGAATGTAATGTATTATTTTAGCCACCAATCTGCGTCACAAAAAGTTCGCTTTTCCATTGATAACATTTATTCAATTGTGCACGTTAGGGTAATGCAATTTAAAGATGAAATCAGTTTGAAGCAATGTTGCGGGCTTAATAATTCGAGTCATCATGGTAACGCTTGTTAGCAGTTATTAAACAAAACATAGGGGTCCTTTCCGTTTTTGAAATTTCTGCCTGTCAGCTGTTTGCATTGTATAGCAGTTTTCGAGCAGTTAGCTAAGTCGATATAATATACAGGTGGGCTTATCCCAAGGTATATGAATTTAGAAGGCTGATTTTTTTCGCTTCTGCTTCTGAATGACGTTTTTAAGAGTGTTTTGTGTATTCATCAAGCCTCCAGAAAGCTTTTTTTGAACAAAAATGTTCACCCATGCTGTCAAAAAGTGATATTCAAATTTGGTTAGAAAATACATGCTATGAGACCAGCTGGACTACATACACTTTGATTCTAGATTCCACCACGTGATCTGTTTAATGCACCTTGGGGTAAATGTAAACAACACCGTGTTTTCGAGCAGGTACTCGAATCTAATTCTAGCTTTGAGGCTAGAATAATCTAGACTGTAAATTGCAGGTTAGTTTTATGTGTGGTGTTGTATGGCGTTTTTACATGATTTCAGCCACCAACTAACAAACTCCATACAAAAAACTGACTAGAATCGTGAAGGGCCCCATAGTTATTTAAAAAATATTACATACTTTCAGGCGTTTTTGTAGACTACTAAGGGCATCATACTAAATTTGTCTTGTTTGAGGTGCGCCTAAAAGTATAGAGCTTGATCAAGCATATGAGCATGTTTTGAAATTTGCATATTGTTAGGCGCAAAACTAAAGTGGATTGATTATTTAACGTTTTTTTACCGTCAGTTTTAGACTTTATGCGTAGTTTTTCAGCTGATCCATACAATAAACATACCAGACGAGAAGACCGAACTCTAGGCAACACCAGCAACGACAGGAAATTCAT
Organism: Anopheles gambiae; assembly: GCF_943734735.2. Lineage (NCBI taxonomy): Eukaryota > Metazoa > Arthropoda > Insecta > Diptera > Culicidae > Anopheles > Anopheles gambiae. The sequence continues at coordinate 6,670,082 of NC_064600.1, read as the reverse complement.
AGTGTAAAAAGGAGCCCCTGTCTCGTTTCGCTTACTTTTCGAGACCGAATGTAGTAGACCAAACATTTCGTATTCTGTCTTTCCGATAAAAAAAGCTATCCACACACACACACGTATGATGTCTACCACTGGCTCAATCGGGGCACGCTTCAGTCCCTTGATCATGTTTCCGCTCGGCTGAACCGTGTGCCCGGATGCATTCGAAGGTTGGTTCCGGCTGCAAGCGTTTGGACTTTCCGTGCACGTTGCCCTTTTGCGTTTTCTGTCTTTGTGTCTTTGCCCTCTCTGCCAGCGGCACTGCGAAGAGCTGTATCTTTTGCACGACATCGAAATCGCTTAAAATCGGCCCCACAATTTTATGCTGGCTGGCATTGGTCATCTTGGTTTGGCAACCAAACGCGCGCGCGCGCGCGCTCCTCCCCTTTCCGTCCGGTGAAGCGCACTGGCCGAACGAGAAGATCTTTCGGTAGGCTTTTGTCGTTTCCTCTTGCGTGCTTTTTTTGGTTGCTTTCCATTTCTTTCGATGGCCCAGCGTTTGGGGGGGGGGGGGGGGGGGGGGCGTTCGTTTCCCACCTTGTGCGAAAGTCCACCGAGGCAAAACGGCTGCACCTGTAGGTCCCGTCCCGCTTGGTGCCGATTTTACCCTTGGCTGGGTTTTGGGGCAGCTTTTCCGGTTGCATACACCGGCGTCTTTGCCGGTACCTGCACACACACACACGCGCACCGTGCGCACCGTGCGCACCGGCATCTTTCTGCACCGGAGCTAGGCAATTGCACTGGGCTTGGCGAACCGGTCGAAGCATGGATCAGCCTCGGTGCTTTATGTGTGTGAGAGCGAGTTCTGTGTACTTTCCTGCTTCGCTGGCAGGGGCCGGAACAATCGTACAACGCAGACACGATACAGAAACGATCCGATGCAAATTAGTCCCCCGGTCGGTCAGTCGGGCACGGGCACACAGTACACTGGAGAAAGCACAGTAAGCGAGATTTTTGATACATGGGGCAGTTCTCGTTGCTGCTTCTACTGCTGCTGGTGGAGATTTTTTTTGCGTTTTGTTTTATTTTGAATAGCAGGATCGAATCCACTCGAGAGGAAAGGAACGGGCGAGACGTGATACAAATATCTCAGATAACGTGAAAACCATGCAACGATTGCTTCATGTTGTGTGTGAGAAAGATAAAAAAGGCATCGTTAGTTAAACAAGTATCTACGTCGAAACAGGTCTATCTTAGAGAGCGCCTAAAGGTATGCAATATAGTGGCCATTCATTGCTCATCACAGAGACTGTTTAGTTTTAGCTTTGTGTTGAACTTGGAACGCATACCATCAGACTAAAGCGATACGGTTTAAAAGCAGTATCAGTCTTGCGAGCGTGAGTGAGAAAGATAGAGTTGCACAATAAACAGACTTGCAGGTTGCATTGAATTGAAAAATGTAATCTACGTAATATGGGCCGCAGCGCCTGAAGGTATGCAAATAAGCATATGTTTTTATTCCAAGATTAAACTGCATACCCTGCAGGGGCCACGTCAGGTACCAGCAGCAATCGTCTCCAAAGCATTCAATGCCAGCTGGCGTATGCAAGTAATCGAATGAAAAGTAATATTTTAGCCTGCAAATGTACCTTTACATGCGCGTTGAGCCCCTCGTCGTGAGCTGATGAAACGTCTTCATCTCGTTGATATCCCGTCAATGGTGCTGGGCCTGCCCTCACGCTCCGATGGCCCCTCAGCCCCTCAGCCCCGTCCCGAGCAGCGCTTCAAGTTAAGAAATTTAAAATGAAAAACTTTGTCAGCTTCACACGCCACACACTGTCGCAGGCGAACGAGCGGCGTACCGTGGCGTATCGCGCAAAATGTTGTGCACCGTGAGTGGTTTGAAATTGAGACACCCAAGGGCATACCGAACGGGAGGGCGGGCGCAAGAAGGCGACACTTTTGCACCGAGCGACATGGCAGGCAAAAACCCCGACAGGAGGGCCATGGGGCGGTTGTGGGCGGGCTCGTGAAGGAATGTTTCGTTTTATTTTCCACCCAGTGCCTCGCCCACCCACCGAAACCGCCCCGGCTGACAATATTTATGTGAAAATGCAATTGAAATCCGCTCACCGGCGGCCCCGTGCCACAGTCAAGCTGCTCGCATCAACGGCAGCAACGGTGTGGGGTGGAATGAGCAAAAAAAGGGAGGAAAAAAAGCGCGACACCAACGACGACGCTCGTCATACTCGCGAAAAAAAAGACACACACACACACACACACACACACACGAGGAGTGCGGGGGCGATGGCAAGCAAATAACGGAAAAAAGGCAACCCGGGCACGTAGGTGCAGGTACCCGTAAAACTTCCTGCCAGCCTGGGAGGTGGGAGGGAAAACATAAACGAACAGCAAAGTAGTAGAGAAAAGAACACGAGCAAGATTTGCTGTAAAGTTTGCCCTTCCCGCCCCCTCGCAAGTGCCCCCTCCCTCCCCCCTGGGTGGCTGGTGGGCGGGAGGCTCCGTGCGGATCATAATTGTAAATTTGATAACGAGGCACATTGCTCGGTTTGTTTGTGCGCTGGAACGTGTAGCCGAAAACTAGCTTAAGTTTGCTTGCGAAAATCATTCCTCGGTCCCTTGAACTTTTCACACAGGGTGAGGGGAAAGGGAGGGAGGGAGGGATACGGTTTCGGTACGGTGTGTTTGTCAATGTGCGAACTCGAGGCGCGTTGTTATGTACAGGTCAGTTGACCGGGGGCGTAAGACTGACATTCGCAGAGCGGCGAAAGGACGCGCTGCAGGCGGCAGGAGCGTTGTTTGTTTTCGACAGAAAGTGAGCAACAGTTTTAATTATTTACCGAGCCGAGCATTGGCGTAGTAATTTCGGTACGGTTATTTGTTTTCCCCCGTTTGCGCACGACAATAATTAACCGATTTCAGATCAATCATCATTACAAAAGCTAACTAGAGCGCACGTGATTGCATACTTTTGAGCGTTTTCAGCCAGTGGCGTAATAGATGAGCGAGTGAATTGCATAACGGAAGGCGCTCAGCATATCAATTACACATTGTACAGCACGCCTAACGGTAGGCAATTTGACGTACAGTATCGGACAGAAAGATAGGGCATTGGGTTTTTAACGCACCGTGCACCCGTTGGGCCAAGTTTATGTGTGGTTTGTATGTGTTGTGTGTGTGTGTGTGTGTGTGTGTGTGTGTGTGTGTGTGTGTGTGTGTGTGTGTGTGTGTGTGTGTGTGTGTGTGTGTATGTGTGTGTGTATGTGTGTGTGCATGTGTATGTGTGTGTGTGGATGTATGTTTGAATGTGTAGTGATGTGTGTGTTTGTTTCACAAGTAGGTCGTTTCGGATAGATTTGTAAGTAGCTTTTTTGTGTTTTGGGTTAGGTTTTTGGTGTGATAAGCAGGACCACCGCCCTCGCGATCAGTGTGTTTTCGATATATTAACAATGTTACGGTCTTCTTTCGCCGTGGTCTTCTGAGGACATCCGGTTGACTTGCGCGTTTCGGTTGTCCAAGCGCGTTTCAGTTGTCTAAGCACGTTTCGGTTGTCCGAAGCGCGTTTGCCACAAAAGTGCGCGATCGTTCCATTACGAACTCGATCCTTTTGCGCTTAATGCCAGCAGCAGCCATTCGCTTTTACATATGGCGCTGATAATCGGTACAACGTTTACCTCGACCCATTGTTACTAACATTGCTTGCTTGGACCGTCAAGAACGTGCTGGTTAAAAACTTGGACACGGCTGATCCCGTGCTCTGCCTGCGTTCTACTTCTATACGCGATGAATTACATCGTTGTCGAGCAGCGAAAACATCGCATGGATAAAAACTATCAACGAGTACGCGAGTAAGCGTCTTCCCTTCAAAATCGAGAACAGAATACTGCCGCGCTCATGAAACAAAACGCCCATTGAAAAGAACAACTGCGCGCCAGCTCAATGCACGCACAAAGTTTACCATTCGCACACAACGTGCAACGCAGAGATGCACGAAGGCCTTTCAATGGCGTGCACTGGAGAAACACCTGTGAGAGAATGCCGAGTTCATTGCTATTGTGCGTGTGTCCATTTCGCACCGGTGTCGCATTCACATTCATGAAACAGCACACCTGCGTTTTCGTCCGAGGAACAAGGGCTGCTGTCGATGCAAACTTTAGTTTTTATCCAAGTGTAAACGCACAATGTTTCACATGATAACACACATAATAAGAATAATTTCAACGCAATATGACATCATGGCAAGCTATGTTTTTTAGACACAAACCCGCGCACTTGCAAATACACATTAAAAAGCACATTCACTTTCTACTACTACACACACACACACACACACACAAACACACAAACAGACACACACACACATACACACACACTCACACACACACATACACACACAAATACACACATACACACACACAAACACGAGTAACGTGGCAAAACAAGTGCACGGTGCATTGAAAAAAAGGGTCCTATCTTAATGTCCGTTACTGTAGCAGTTGCTTGTTTAACCTTCGTTTCCATGACCAAAACTGCACCCTCATCCGTATGAAATACAAACATCACCGCCAAATTTTTGGATATTAAAAAAGTTCTAGTTCTAGTAAGATAGGAAAAAAGTTCTTCTCAAAACTAACCATGAAAATCTCGGCTTTTTTAGCGCGTAATTCTTAAAAAACCGTTTTTAGTTAGGAACTTATACCGCCTTCGTTTTAATTCTTAGCAATTATTGTTGATGCGGTTAACTAATACGCAATAATGCGATGTCGTGAGCGATAATTATTAAGTTTTATTCGTTGTCTTGACGATTTTAGTATAGCAGTGCCCTGTATAGTTAGAGCAATTGTATTAAATGAAGAAAAACTGCAATAGCACGAGACATTGATTTTCATTCCGGCGTTCGTATGGCCGTTGCCCACTGTGCAATGACTAGATATGCTGTGCCAAATGTCATATAAATTAATCGATTTTTCCCATTGTTTTCAATTGTTTTACGTTGCGTTTCAAAATTGGATCGAAAATCCAACTTTTTCTAGTGACTGTGTATCGCTCATTTTAATAAAACTTCGTACCTTGGACTGCCGTTTGGCTAGCGAAACCATTCATTATTGCACTCGCACAAGCGAAGAGCGTTTCCTTCCGCTTAAGCTTGAGTGGGGCAACGTACGTTTCCTTACCTGCTGATCTGTTTTTAAACGGGTGCCTGGGAAAATGGGGAAATCAATCAAGCTGCTGGTCCGTTTGTTCCGCTGCGCCTGCATCGATACTCCTCGGCGTGCTCGATACACACTTGAGTCGTCGAATTTTTATTGCTCGAGAGCGCGAGTGCCCGAGACGCCTGGCGGTGGGCGTGTGAGATTTATGTAACACGGGCAGCACAAACCAGAGCGCGGGGGGGAGAGGGAATTGTTTTGCATGTTTTGCTCGCGTACGCTAGCCACCCCCGGCGAACAACAGTGCCCCCTTCCCGCGTGGGGCAAGTGCGGCATGTTCCTAACGAGGAGAAAACACACTGCGATCCATCGATTACATTTGCGCCCCCCGGGAGAAGCAGGGCCTGATCCGATCGGAGGTGCATTCTTCCTCACCGTTACTTCCTCCTCCCTGCCGAACTTTTCGCCGAATATGTTTGCTCTCCTCTCCGTGCTCCACTGCTGCCCAGTTCTAGCGATACCATCGGATGCGGACGAACAAAAAAAAACGGAAAAGAAATCAAAAACAAACTCTTCAGCACACATGTACATGCACTGTCACATCGCTGATTTTGTTCGTGTGTTTGTGTGTGTGTGTGTGTGTGTGTGTGTGTGTGTGTGTGTGTGTGTGTGTGTGTGTGTGTGTGTGTGTGTGTGTGTGTGTGTGTTGAATAGCAGCGACCCTTCTCGAGACAACTTGAATTCGTGCACTGGGCAGGGAAGTGTACTCGCCCGTGGATGGATTTCACTTCGCCTTTGCCCTCCCCCTCCCCGCCCACGGAGAAGTTCGGCACAGTATCTCTGGAGGAAACTGAAGGCACAAAACAGGAAAGAGAGAGAGAGAGAGAGAGGGTGCAACACCAACCCCGACTTAAATCGATTGTTAGCGATGTGATCGAGCGTGTGTACGTGCGTGTATTGACAGGAAAACGCCAAAAAGTTACGCCAAAGACGGGATTTTCCTTGTCGTACTTTTTTGCGTCCCTTTTTTTTGTTCATGTGTGTGTATGGTAGCTTTTTGTCGTATGCATTATGCTGGAAGTGACACCACGGAACGAAGGTTGTGTATGAGTGCGTGTGAGTGTGTAGCAGGGCAGGGGAACAAAACAAAATACCATCATCATCATCATCGTGATACAGCTGCTGAACCGTCACGAACGAACAGGGGGGGAAAACGGCACTCTCCCCTCGATACGGAATATTCATACCCGTGTAGCACGTGTCGTAGCAAACGGGGATCATGGTGACGAAGAAAGCAAAACAACAACAACAAAAAAACACCCATGAGTGTGGGGTGATCGATTGGCGATGGTGAGGGAAAATGATAAGCTGCTCGCAAGCAAAGCGCCGCCAAGTGGGACAAAACGGCAAGCAAGCAAGAGAAGCAAAAAAAAGAAAAAGAAAACACGCGTACACCGGGAGCGGATAAGTAAAAGGCAGTGGAAAGAAGAAGAAGAAAAAAAAAAAACACCGGCCAGCCCCGTTTTGCCAGCCGGGATCGGTAGATTTAAAACATATCGTGCCAAAAACTTCGCTTGCTGCAGTGCCGGGCGGCGACAAAACTTGCCGCGGCGCACACGGAGCCGACTGCAGAATCACGCCCGAAGCGTATCGTCAATGGGATCAATAAAAGTTTATCCTTTTTGCAATGCAACAGAGGCGAGCTCCCCTACCACTACGAGCAGGAGTGGAAGAGGAAGGCGTTTGCCGGCGCGTAACTTTGCGCTTTGTGGGGCGCGCTGTGCCGTGCTTCAAAGTGACACTTTCTTGCCCATTTCGCGCGAGGCAGTATGGCAAACGTGTTTGCGGTGTTTTGTTTTATTGGTGTGCGAGCTGTAGCAAGATTATGGCTAGCGTGGCCGTTCACTGCTGGTGTTGCTATGTTTCGCACTAGTACCAATAGAGGCTGATTGGTTCTAGCTTTTAGTTTGGTGCATTTTAATTAATTCTCTTTAAACGCCTTTGCGGGACTGTTTCAGGTAAGCGCTTAAAGGTATGCCTATTTTTATACAACAGAAGAGTAAACATATTCTCTGGACCAAGCCCAACTATAACGCGTACGAGTCATACTTTAAGTATAAATACGCCTAAAAGTATGCAAATGTACATTTAGTTATTTCAAATAGGCGTTTGCCTACAGTGAACTTCGTCAATCAATGTGTTGTGTATTGCATACATTTAGGAGTAGTTGAATGCAATACTTATGTCCAGATAGTTTTCTAACAAGTAGTTCAAGTTCTTAAGTCTGACGAGCTAGGCCCAATGCTGCAAAATGTCATGAGCATCACGAGATATTCACCAACGAAATCGTTGAACACATCCATGGTAATTTAATGCCCATTGCTGATACGCAATGAAAGTGCGTTATGAAAAACGACAAGCAAGTGCTTCAGTCAACTGCGATACTCAGGATAACAAGCTGAGCTTAATTCCTGAGCAATCGTAATGCCAAATGTCACGGTTTCAGTCACCATCACTGATTAGTTATGACTGAAACCAAGCTCCAATCAGCTCACATACACAACTGAGACGATCAGAAGTGAGATTCGAAAAGTTAATGGACCAATCACATGCTTGGTGGCATTTTGTTTAGCACTCAACTCTTGATCACTCATTTGGTCATGACATTTTCTGTCGGTGATAATCACGACATTCTTGGAATATACTTGGCGTGTTGTCCCAAGCAACAAAATGAGCATTCTTTCTCACTCTGTCTGCTTTGATGGTCTGTCAGGGCAAACAGAGCAAGAAACCATGCTCATTCTGTTTCTTGGAACCACTCACACGCACCACATGAGTATCACGATGATCACCTACATAAAATGTCATGAGTAAGTGACTGACCAAGAGTTGGTTGCACACAATGTAACCAAGCATGTGATGACCACAACAGCTGTTTGAGTCTCACCACTGATCATCACAGTAGAAATCGTGACGCTGACATGATTTTGTGTCAGCCGGAATTTTTCATGACATTTTGCAGAATTGATCATAGTAAAAAAAAAGTAGTGACTAATCAAGCGTTGGTCGCAAAACTGTCACGATGCGTGCATTGGGCATATAAATCGTTTTGAGAATCACCATTGATTATCACAATGAAGTACGTGACGCTGACATGGATTTTGTTACAGTCAGATTTTTCGATGACAATGACAGTGACATTTTGCAGCACTGTGGCTAGGCCTGGATGAAACCCATCATCGATTAATTTGCATATTTTAAGGCGTTTTTGTTCCACTCGGTCCCTGAGGCCGACGCTGCCCCAGTCCATCGTTAGGGGGAAAGAATAAAGCCGCCGCATCAATCGCATCACTTGCAGCGTGGCAAAAGTGACTGAGAAATTGAAACTAGCAAAACAGCATTCACAATTCCGATCGTCGCTCCGGTCGCTCCCGTTCTCCCGCTGGTTTGTTTGGCTTTCATTACATCCACCCGGTGGCACCACCATTACACAGCACAGCTTGGGGCGATGCCGTGCGAAATCGTGGTGTCCCATGTGACATACTAGCACGAGCACGTGCCTCATCAAGTTGGGAAGCTTAACGTCTAGCCGGAACGCCTTGTCGCAGGTTCGTGGAAGCAGGATGGGGAATGGATTTGCAGTTTCGGGCACCATGTGCGTGTGTCTGTGTGTGTGTGTGCTTGCCCGTCATAACACGCTCGTCGATGCTCATCGATCCGGTATGTCTCATCCCATCACGCACGTTCGAGCGTCGGAAAGTCATACCGTAGCGTAGCTGCCAAAAACTCGCAACCCGTTTTGGCTGGGGCTTCCAAATCTTGCACCACTTTCCGGGTGCGGAAATTGCGTACTCGTGTCGCAGGGAGAGTCAATTAATCGCGCACCGTTTAGTGAACCGTTTCCGGGGCAGATCGAGACCGACAATGCTGCAACGTCTCCGGGGTGTCTGGTGTGCTGGCAGCAGCGTGCGATGCGATTGCTCGGATAATCAGTGTGTAGCCGTACGGCGTCAGCACACCACAACCCGAACGGCAGCCACCGGAACGCAACGGCTTTATTTTCGTAATGACATTTTGATCCGTGCCAGCCGCGACCGGGAGTGTGCACCAGCCTGCCCTGTAGCTTTGTGGTAGCAGCAATATTTGTACAGCTGATGAGACGATGGAAACCTTGCGCGTGCTGTTGAAGCAAAGCAAAGTCACACAAAAAAAACGCCTTAAGGTATGCTATCTGCATTACAAAAATCAACCTTTTAATGAGTAGTTTCAACGCTAGTTTGTCGTGGTTTTTTTTCTTTCTCCTCCTTCTTCAAACCACACACCGACGACAATAGTTTGCAATCAAATTATCTTTAACCATCTAAACCTCCCCGCCACCTCCGTCCAGCTGCAGTGGAATGCTGCCTGGTTGATGGGAAAAAATGCAACATCTCCGTGCTGTAGCTCTGCTAAGGGAACAAGTGAAAGGGGAGTTTTTGCCGCTGTTGTTCAACAGTTTTTATTCCCCGACTCGCTGTGGCCAACGACTGCTGCTGCTGGGTGCGCCACCGTCCGTTCAGCTTAATGGAATAAATTGTCAATCTATCGCGTCTGTTCCGTTGATTGATGTTGCTTGTACGGGCGAGGGGAGGGGGGGCGATGATCAACGCGCGTGCGGCATCCTAACCATCCCAGCGCTCCATCCGGTCGGTAATCACCGTGCACAATCGATTGAACTCCTGCTCCACCACCAAAAAAAAAAAGGAAGAACACCCTCCACTCCAAGAGGACACGATAGCAAGCCGGGTGCCGACGCAGGGAAAAAGAGGGTTGGTGTAACGAGGCGACTATTTTCTTTTCATTAAATAGAAAGTAAATTTCCGTCTGCCCAGGGAACGGAAGTAATGAAAACAGCGTTTGAAGGACGTGGTGCGTAATGAATCGCGCTCGTGCTAGCGGTGACGGACAGCGGGACACAGTGGGGTGGATGGATTGGCAATTCGCGGTACTTGCCTGTAAATTGCAGCTCGCTACAGCAACAAAAAAAAAAAAAACAGAAGAACGAAACCAAACAAAATCAACCCACCAGTTGGGCGGAAGGCTGGTTGTGTGTACTTTCGCTCGTTGCTTTGCCTCTTGTAAGTTGTTTCGCTCGCTGCACGAGACGCTTTAAAGGAATTTCTGACACCGGTGTTGGCACTACGGGAGGGGAGAGAGCGAGCGAACGGTTGAAGAACTCCAGCGCAGTGGCCACACGGAGACTCACTTCCGGTCCCGGGAGGCTTGAGCTTCCCTGCTTGAAGACGCTACGGGCCGCGAACGCGAGTCGAGTGGTCGAGTGTGCCCGAGTAAACTTCTGAAGCCGTACTTTACACTTCAGACGCTACCGGAAATGAAAGAGCACAGCGAGAGAGAGAGAGAGAGAGAGAGAGAGAGAGAGAGAGAGAGAGAGAGAGAGAGAGAGAGAGGGAGAGAGAGCATCAGGAAGAATGTTTCGTTAGCGTGCCTCGTCCGCTTTGTTTCGCGGCAATGTTCCGTGCACGGTTTTCCGCAATGGCTTACCCCACCGGTAGCAGTACGCCGCACGACAAGCTGAGCCAAAAGGTAAACACCCGGTCTAGTCTGGTCTAAGGATGCATTTTTTTCTGTTCCGTGTCCTTATAGCTACCGCCAGCTGTCTGGTGTTAGCGCTGTGGGAAATGGGAAAGAAATTTCAACTACAAAAACAAACAAAAAAAACACACAGAACTCCCTTGAGAGCGCTGCTTGGTGCCGTGACCAGGATGGCGACAGCAACCACCGTGCATTGTGCGGTTGCAGGCGAGTCTAGTACCGCGAAGACGCACTATTCGGCAGCCACTGTTGCGTTGGGTCTAAAATTGACTGCCACTGGGCCTGCGGGTGTGTTTGTGTGCGCTTTGTGTCGCTACATGTGTTTACAATTTTAAGCGCCCGAACCGTGTGCAACCGAGAACGCTTGCACGAGGGCTGCAAGAGAGTGTAGCGAGAGGAGGCGGGTAATACAAACATATTGTGATGAGTTTTAAATAATTGACTTACCACGGGCCCACGGGCCGTTAGGCGAGCAAGAAGCTGAAGCTTATCCCAAAGGGGAAGGGCTTGCCGCTAGCACAAAACGGCAAATGTCACTCCTGACATTGTGTGCGTGTGTGTGTCTCGTTCGATGGGGAAGGGAGGCGGTGATCAGGTTGATTAAATTGCATCCAATGCAGAACACAATTTCCATCGATGCGAGCAAGCTCCGGGGAATTGGGCCCAAGGTTTGCCCTGCTCCGCTCCATGTAGCTTTCAAAACAGTTCCAGCTGCCGCAGGAAAATGGCAAAGAGAAATGTAATTACAGTATCTGTATGTGTGTGTGTGTGTGTGTGTGTGTGTGTGTGTGTGTGTGTGTGTGTGTGTGTGTGTGTGTGTGTGGGTGTAGTTTGCAAGATGTATTTGTGCTTGGGTGACAGCTTTTGAACGGAAGGTGAAACAATATCCCAACAAAACGACCTGATATGTGCAGATCAGAAGCAACATCCAACAATTGAAACAAAATGGGTATTGTAATGCCGATTGCATACCTGCCAGGCGCTTTTATATTTGCTTTTTTTAAAAGCAAAGGTCTTTCAGATAAAACTGTGCCTTCCAATCGCTAACCACTCACACTCAGTGTGCGCGCAGTTACGCGAGCGCCCAGTGTGAGTGCTTTCCGACCACTGCGTGGTGTGCAAACTGTCGAGCAAAAGCTTAACTCGGCTATTCCGGCTGGATGGATGGCATAGAAACGCATGGAACGGGGGGGCAGCAAAGAGGGTTTGAAATTTGTGTTTTTGAAAACACCAACGGTTCCACTGCGCTGTGATTGTTAGAGTACCGCGAAACCGCATAATTGGGTGAAGTATTGCACTGTAATACTGTGGGTGTGGGTGTGTTTGTGGGTGCATTAGGTGTGTAGGTAAGCAACCTTTGGACAGGGTGCGTTTTTGCTGTAGCGATTTTCATGTTTTATTTTATTTTTTTTTATTTAATTGCACAACCTTTGCCCCGTCCTCACGCAAAAACACGGAGCTCCTCTCGTTCACATTGGTACCCTGCTGCTCCGTTTTTGTCGGTTAACCTGCCCCACCATCGATGGTAACTACTATACCGTGCAGCAAAACACGGCAAAACACGGCCAACTCACAATCACCCCGGGTTTCAGGGCCGTTCGGGCTCATGATTTTCCGCGTACAATTCACATCACGCCGAGTGAGCGAGCGGGCAGGAAGGGATTTAACCCTGCCCACCTCCCTGCTACCCCCCACGAACACGCGCTAAACAATACAAACACACACACACACACACACACACACACACACACACACACACACACACACACACACACACACACACACACACACACACACACACACACACCCGACGGGCGCCCGTGCGCCGCGTTCGGTTCAATACTTCATCTAAAACACAAACCACTTTCCAGGCTGAATGGAGATAAAATTGCAACATAAATAATAGAGCATGAAATTGAATTTGAAACGCTTCCACCACCCTTGCCACATCCGTATTTGTTCCTTTCCCCCACCACCACTACTAACGCTGGTTGCGCTTTGAGACGCGCTTAAAATCAGAGCACGGCACGGAGTCCTGTTTTGATTGGTTCTGCCTAACTTACTTTCCTCACTACACACACACACGCACACGGGCGCGCCAACGAGCATCATTTTCACCATTTCCGTGTGAGCGGGAAGGGAGGGCTTGTGGTGCCGCAACACTGTAGCGAGTTCGCTGTGAACCAGAGAGCGCGAGCGCGCCACTGCGCCTAACATTATGCAATGACGCACAAATGACACACGAGCTAGCAAGGCGCAGGGGACGGCAGTTGGGAGTCGGATACAGTCGATCGTGCGGTACGGTATTGTTGTGTCTTGTGTCCCCCTTTCCCCCCCACCCCCCTCCTTCGCCCACCAGGTCCGCTGCAGCAAAACCGCCACGCAAACCCCGTCTGGTACGGCACCGGTTGTTTCATAATGCATTCGCGTGCATACATATTAGAGTCCACATTTCACCGACCTGCCATATTAGTGCTTTCTCAACAAACCCCATCCCACACACACACACCCTTGGTCCTCCCGGAGGAAAAATCAAATCATTGTGCCGTTGTGGCGCTCGGACTGTCTTCTGAATTATTGCAATTTTGTAGCCGGTTTTGCAGGATTCTTTAGTGTGCCGTGTGGACGACTGAGTGCGATTCCTCGCTTCCCTCTTCCTTTCTCTCTGCCCACCCACACCTAGGAAGGGCAGAAGATGTATGGGTGTGCGGGCGTACCGCGCCAATAAGCGGCAGTAATTGAATTAGCCTGCCCGCTCGTGACCGTACCGTGAGTGGCATCGTTTTAATCGCGCGCACGCATTGTGTCGCTTTGTGCCCCGAGGGCCCGGGGCCCGGGTGGTGGTGCTGGAAACGCGAACCCGAAACTGGGCACCCGTGGCTGGTGCACCGGTGAAGATGAATGAACATTGAAACATTAATGCTCGTGCCGTTCCGGCCGGCTGGCCGCACTCGTCTGTATCATAACGCCGCTTTTCCAACGAGCGGCGATCGTGACGGGCTCGTTAGTTTTCGGCCCGACCGGCCCGACGATCAGCCGGCTGCAAGCGCCCAAATGTATGTACAGCGGCCCCCCGTAATGCGGCACATTAAATTAGCGCCCGGGTTGGCCCCTGGGTTGGCCGTGTGCAAGATAACGGAGCGACCCTGGTGCGATCCTCGATAGGGGCTTCGGGGCTACGGCTGGGTAGTAATTATGGGCCCGGGGAGGTTAAATCTTGCCAACACAACCAAAGCCGTACGAAGCCATGTAGGGACGTGGGCTTATTATTATTATTTTTATTTATTTTTGCTTCATTCCGGGGTGTGGGAGTGATGATAGGGTGCAGTGCAGGACCCTCCCAAGATGCTCTCGGAAACCATCAAACGGGTGGATTCATTAAAACACTCACCGGGGCTAAGCTGTGTGCGAGCTGCGTGCCTGGGGCACCGAGATGGGATGACAAGCGCTCGGCGAGCAGAACGGAACGAAGAAAGATTCCACTTCACACTAAGCTGGCCAGAGGTTTGGGGAGACCATCCCAGCAAAGTACCGTTTGGTGGGGGGACGCAGCAGCCATGCTCTCTGTCCATGCAGGCTGCGAAGCGCGCGGACAGCACACACCATAACTGTTTACCCTCTTCATCGGCCTGAGAGGGCTGAGCTGTGCCCACCGGAAACGCAACGGGCGCGCATACATGGGCACAGCATCTACCCCAACAGCACACGTACACGCACGCAAACACAGACTTTGGTCGTTGATGAAATGAAAATGAATGTTTTGCTCCGGCAGCATTATCATCATCATCATCAGCAAACGTCGGGCGACCGGAAGGGCAGCAGGCGAGGTTGAGGTCTCTGCTCGAATCAACCGAAACACGCACTCGTTGAGAAATGGACGCAATCGTTCGCTTGGGATGATTTCTCCGGGCAAGGGCAGTCCCGCTTCGATCGGGGTAGGGATGGGCTAGTGCGGTGGGGATCGTCTAGAAGAATAGGTCCGATTTTATCCTCCTTGTAAGAGGATAGGACGAAAGAGAGAGAGAGAGAGAGAGAGAGAGAGAGAGACAGTGGGAATGGTTCGAACATGTCACCAGAGTGTAGTCAGATACATAATATTGTAGAACACGTTGATACACAAAGATTTCGCAGAAAGAAAAAAAAGAAAGAGAAAAGGGAAAAATAATGCGCCTGTGGAACGTGAAGAGTTTTGTATCATTCAAGGCGTATTATATTGAGCCTAGTCGAATCAGATGATTCAATCTACCCTGTGTTCAAGGTTACTGCCCATTTTGGGCTAATATTCAACCAACAAAAATGTTACATTGTTCATTGTCTATTGGTATTTAACTCGCTATTTCGCTTGAACAAGCTTTTGAGGAAAGGTGCTTATCATAAAAAATGCTGAAGTTTACCTTTTACATAAAAATCGCTGTCGGTTGAAAGTTCAGTGGAGCATTTTATTCTTCTTCTTCTTCTTCTTCTTCTTCTTCTTCTTCTTCTTCTTCTTCTTCTTCTTCTTCTTATTCTTCTTCTTCTTATTCTTATTCTTCTTCTTCTTCTTATTCTTCTTCTTCTTCTTCTTCTATTTCTTCTTCCTTTTCCTTTTCCTTTTCCTTTTCCTTTTCCTTTTCCTTTTCCTTTTCCTTTTCCTTTTCCTTTTCCTTTTCCTTTTCCTTTTCCTTTTCCTTTTCCTTTTCCTTTTCCTTTTCCTTTTCCTTTTCCTTTTCCTTTTCCTTTTCCTTTTCCTTTTCCTTTTCCTTTTCCTTTTCCTTTTCCTTTTCCTTTTCCTTTTCCTTTTCCTTTTCCTTTTCCTTTTCCTTTTTCCTTTTCCTTTTCCTTTTCCTTTTCCTTTTCCTTTTCCTTTTCCTTTTCCTTTTCCTTTTCCTTTTCCTTTTCCTTTTCCTTTTCCTTTTCCTTTTCCTTTTCTTCTCCTCCTTTTTCTTCTTCTTCATATTATTTTTTCATTTTTTTCTTCTTCTCACTTTTTATTTTTCTCCTTTTTCTTCATCTTCATCTTCTTCTTCTTCTTCTTCTTTCTCTTCTTCCTTTTCTTCTTTTTCTTTGTCTGTTTCCTTTTCTTCTTCTCATTTTTCTTATTTTTTCTCTTCCTTCGTCTTTTTATTCGTCTTTTTCTTCTTTTTTATTTTTCTTCTTCCTCCTCATAGTTTGTGCACCGGTTTGTGCTTGTTTATGAGAGTTCTATGAGGTCAGTTTGATTTTATTTCATCTCAATACAGAAAGCAATTTTATAACCACGCTTGACAAAAAAAAGGTTTCAAAAGCAAGAGGACTGGTTGATGTAAAGCGCATCAACAGGCGTAGAACCTTAGTCTACTTAGTAGAACCAATACGGCGTAATTTTTGTAAGTGCACAAACAGTGCCAACATCCCACAGCCGGGATCTTTGATTTGGTCATAAGCTAGCTAAGCCCATCACTATAGCACCGGCTGCGGCTGCTGACACGTTCGCTTAGTGTGCGGAAGCGGACGGAGCTCACTCGCTGAAATGTACTAGCTCATTCTTAGCCCGAACTGCCCAACTGCCAGTGCCCAATCCCAATGTATTTCAACTGTCAAAAGTTGTTGGCTGTGCAGCAGCCTGGCGGGAGGAAGGCGAAAAGGGTGAACGATGAAACCATACAGGAAGCCCTCGTACCACACACAAACACCCAGAACCTGTTGAAGTGGTCCAACCCGAGCCAGTGTCTACCCACCGTACAAAGAGGGGGAGATAAAAATAGCTTCCCTCACTTGAAGCGAATGGATGATGATGACGGAGGCGGCCTGCACAGCAAAAAACTCGTCGAAAATGCGTCGGAAAAGGGGAATAGGAAATGTATGTGTGTGTATGTGTGTGGGTGACATGCTGCTGACCAGCACAATCCACTCAACGGCTTGGATGATTATTGGTTTGATGTAATTAAACTTTTCCGCTGCTCACTTGAGATTAACTGCTCGTGCAGCCGGCAAAGCCCCCACGCGGACCCACGAGGGGCTCGTGGCTTTGTGGCCTAGAGTTATCCTGCTTTCACCTTCTCCCCCGCTCTGTTCACCGTGATTGTTTGTGCTTCTTTTGTGTGGCTTTTCCCTCCCCTCGGTTAGTGTGTCCCCAGCATTGTCAGTAAATCCCTGAAATTCATGCATAAACTACTCGGCCACAATACAGAAGGAAAGCAAAAAAAGGCCGCCACTTCCTCCCCGACAACTTCAACCACTCGAGGGAGCGGGGGGGGGGAGGGAGGCTGGGGACACTCAAGAACCCGATATGGTGCAGTGCGAACCCTCCCCCCTGGAACGCTCCAATATCTTGTCAAAGCCTCCCGTGTCCTGTGTGGGGCGAAAACTTTTCCCTCCTGACAGTGACAGTGACAGCTGGGTAGCCCCGGATTGCCAGGGAGGGGGTGGGGGGGAGGGAGGAGGGGCGTGTTTGATGAAGTTGTGTTCCACGAGCCGGCGACGAGTGACTCCACAAGTACTCTCGCTCGCTCGAGGGCCCATCGCTGGAGCGCTTTCATCGCATCCGGTTTCCGTTCCTTGGGGCGTCTCCGCGAGTCCAACACACACACACACACACACGGACGTAATCCAGTGTAGACCGTCGCTCGTCATGCGGTCGACCCAAAAATGACGTGCACGTACGCCCGCTCCAGAGGGAAGAAAGAGAGAGAGAGCGAGTAAGACAGAGCGAAAGGCAACGAACAGCCAAAGAGGGTGATGAAAGCGGCGAAGCTACTAATAAGTGGCAAACGAAAAGCGACTCAAAGGGTGGGGGAAGGGGAGGAAACGTATGAAGTGCGGAAAAGTGGGGAGCGGGGTCGGAGCGGGACTAACACACTAATCCACTGTGCAGCAATCTGTTGGACAAACGTGGGAACTTTTCGGAATGATTTATAGCTTATTTATCAACGCATCCGGACGGAACTATCTGCCTAAGCATTTTCCCACCCCACAGCGCCACGGCCGCTTTTCACAGCCAGCGCGGCAAGTCCTGGTCACTGTGGTACGGTATTATGAGACCGGCTGGCCGTCGTCAGGCCCCTTCCCCGGGGCCCACCGTTCCGCTGTGACAGTGATACAGTGCGCAGTGGCTGCCCTCCCCGCCGGGCGTGAGTGACCGTTTGTTGTTTGCGTTTCGCATTGTGGCGAGCGAGCGGGGTGGGGAGGTACGCACCAACCACCCGGCCAACCTGTCAGATTTGGCTTTTTATCTTTATTGTCGTTCGATTTAGCTTCGGGCCGGGCCGGGTCGTGCGGCTGACCAGCCGCGTGACGATGGTCTCTAAACTCTTCACACTATTAATGAATGCGTGTTGCCTTGTCTGGGGGTGGGGGGAGGAAGGGTGAATAGGATCGGTGTGGTGCCGTTGTGATTTGCTCTGGAGGTGGGCGGGTGTTTGTTGCTTTGTGGGGCGAGTAAACACAACGGCCCAAAGGATTGAACGGCATTGCCTGGGCTAGGAAAGTGGCTGGTGGTTGATTTGGTTTTGGCTTTCTTTGCAGCAAGCGGTGTAGGGCAGCTTAGCATGCCTTAAGAGGTGACGATTGTATGGCGGGTTGCATAGCTTCAGGGTTTAGTTGTGTTTACTTGTTTAAGTGTTGTTGTATGCGAGCGAATTCTATTGCAGGGTAATCGCACTCGTACAGTATCGGACATTAAGATAGGACCCTTTTTTTCAATGCACCGTGCACTTGTTTTACCACGTTACTTGTGTTTGTGTGTGTGTATGTGTGTATGTGTGTGTGTATGTGTGTGTGTGTGAGTGTGTGTGTGTATGTGTGTGTGTGTGCATGTGTGTGTGTGTGTAGTAGTAGAAAGAGAGTGTGCTTTTTAATGTGTATTTGCAAGTGCGCGGGTTTGTGTCTGAAAAACATAGCTTGCCATGATGTCATATTGCGTTGAAATTATTCTTATTATGTGTGTTATCATGTGAAACATTGTGCGTTTACACTTGGATAAAAACTAAAGTTTGCATCGACAGCAGCGCTTGTTCCTCGGACGAAAACGCAGGTGTGCTGTTTCATGAATGTGAACGCGACACCGGTGCGAAATGGACACGCGCACAATAGCAATGAACTCGGCATTCCCTCACAGGTGTTTCTCCAGTGCACGCCATTGAAAGGCCTTCGTGCATCTCTGCGTTGCACGTTGTGTGCGAATGGTAAACTTTGTGCGTGCATTGAGCTGGCGCGCAGTTATTCTTTTCAATGGGCGTTTTGTTTCATGAGCGCGGCAGTATTCTTTTCTCGATTTTGAAGGGAAGACGCTTACTCGCGTACTCGTTGATAGTTTTTATCCATGCGATGTTTTCGCTGCTCCAAAACGATGTAATTCATCGCGTATAGAAGTAGAACGCAGGCAGAGCACGGGATCAGCCGTGTCCAAGTTTTTAACCAGCGCGTTCTTGACGGTCCAAGCAAGCAATGTTAGTAACAATGGGTCGAGGTAAACGTTGTACCGATCATCAGCGCCATATGTAAAAGCGAATGGCTGCTGCTGGCATTAAGCGCAAAAGGATCGAGTTCGTAATGGAACGATCGCGCACTTTTGTGGCAAACGCGCTTCGGACAACCGAAACGTGCTTAGACAACTGAAACGCGCTTGGACAACCGAAACGCGCAAGTCAACCGGACGTCCTCAGAAGACCACGTCGAAAGAAGACCGTAACATTGTTAATATATCGAAAACACACTGATCGCGAGGGCGGTGGTCCTGCTTATCACACCAAAAACCTAACCCAAAACACAAAAAAACTACTTACAAATCTATCCGAAACGACCTACTTGTGAAACAAACACACACATCAATACACATTCAAACATACATCCACACACACACACACACACACACATGCACACACACATACACACACACACACACACACACACACACACACACACACACACACACACATACACACACACAAACACATACAAACCACACATAAACTAGGCCCAACGGGTGCACGGTGCGTTAAAAAACCAATGCCCTATCTTTCTGTCCGATACTGTACGAGCATACAAAGGTAACGCTATGCTGAAAAAACGCCTGCAGGTATGCAAACAAAGCACAGAAGCAGCTTGTTTTATGTTATGAATCTTATTTGCCTTAGTAACAGGATGTATACTATGTGAAAGATTATGCAAAACAGATCATGTAGAAAATGAAGTGAAAAACAAAATAAGAAACTTTCATGTTTTACCTTAAATAATTCCTCCACACATCGATTTCTCTTTGACAGTGCTTTGAATCAATGCTCAATTTAAGACAATTATATATTACAAACACCCAACAAGCACATAAGTACAAGTACGTGAACAGAATAGATGAAATCGGTCTAGAAGAATCTCAAAAGGAAGGATGAGCTTTTGAAAGTCGAGAGCGACACTTAAGTATATTCTTTTAAAATGTAAAATAGGATAAAAACAGTGAGCGAAAAACGAAAAGCAAACGAAGAAAAAAAAAAGAAAAGTAAAAAGGAGTAATATCTTGAGCTTTAAAAGATAGCCGAATGAAGGATAATAAATACCAAAACGATTACAAAGAGAAGAGCACTAAGCCAATTATGTTAAGGGAATCTTTATGCTGTTCGGACAAGTCAATTATATTCCTAAATCTTAGGCATTTTCCTGAGGATAGTCTTTTTGTTTCGAACCGAAGTCAATGATGAGATAGCTACGAAATTGATGATGTTTTACCATAAGCTCTTTGTTTTGCAAGTGGTTTATTAAAATTAATTACCTTTTTTTGTCTTTTTTCTAGATTTTTTATTTATTTTACAATTGTACCACCAAAGGAACAGCAAAAAACCTTGCTCAGGCAGTGGTTCTAGTAATTAAATCAGCATTAATAAATAAATTTGTTAAAAAAATAAATAAATCAGGACCAATTCGATTACTCTCATTGCTTTTACAAAAATATATCCAATGTTTATCCTTGGTCAAACAAACAGTCAAGCTCAAATAAAGCACACCTTTGCAGCTCTGGATTGGATAAGGTTATTATACAAAGCTATGTTCAATATTTTCTTCGCTGAAAGTAATACATTTCAGACGATTGATTTACGTCAAAATTTGATGCTATGACAGCACTTCTGGCTATTATTATAGGACAAATTGCAAACCTCACATCGATCTTAATTATATACAGTTTTTTAGACTACCACCACTAACAGAAACACAATGCAACAACTATAGAAGCGAAATTTAGAATGAAGTAAGACACACATTGCCGCATAATTACGATTGAAATGCGCATCACCCGTGCATCACAGCATACATGCAGGCGTGTAGCCTTCATTCGTGTATGCATTCAGGCGCTTGGCAAAGGTGCAAAGGTGAAGAGTATACTTTGACCGAAACAATGTCTATTACATAGCATAATTTTGCACACATTCAGGCGTCTAGCAATTGCAGACGATTATTCTTTATGTGAATGATGGTTCACGTAGTTTGCTAATTTTAAAGCGTACGTTAAAGCACAACTTGTGCAATGCAAAACATTCATGCTAAAGCTTTAACATGTTCCGGGCAGCATGGTAGGGCAGCATGCCTTACGCTCTACTGTCAATCGCCTCTTTCCGACTTTCCAGCAGCACAAATGACAGCAGCACGAATCAGCGTAATCGGGATGATACTTTCCGCTTGCCCGCCGGCCCCAAAAGGATGGTCTGGTTCAAAAGGCGGCAGTGGTGGGTCAGGCATCCGGTACCGTGCTGCACCGTGATTGATTGATTTGCCACGGGGGCCTGCATTCGGGGCCAGCCTGCCCCGGGAAGCGGAGGGCACTCAAAGCCACTCAGTGCAATTGCAGCACCGCCCGACCATTAATCGTCCGACCGGGCGAAACGGGCCAAATCAATGTAATAATGTGATTGAATTGATAGATCGATGCTCGCCCGCTTGCCGCCCATCGGCCGGCTCGACCTGCCGCCGGCGGTGGAAACGGTTGCTTCAATTAGGAAAATGGCGCAGCTAGATGCGGCAAGTGTACGGCTTTCGAGCTCTCGATTTCCGAGCGCGTCACCGAACTGTTTGCTGGGGACGTGACAGGGACGAAAATTCGGATGCGCTGCCGTGGTGGCAGAAAGCGTTGAAAGACGGACCAAAGTATGTGTGCCTTCCCTTTGTGTCCCGGTGTAATTGGTCGAGCGAATACCTGACCGCAAATTAAATTTCACACCCCACCAGTGCACCGGCGGGTTGGACGCTAAAAGTGATTGCAACTCGGGTGAAATGACGGCAGAACAAAGGCTGCATCCGAAGTTAGTTGCAGCCATGCGCGACCACTCGAACCTGGTGCTGGTGGATGGGATTTCTTCTTGCACAGGTAACCTAATTATCTGCAACGGAGAGCTTTCTTTGCCGGGCTCATGTTCACCCTGATTTTTATGCTTCTGTCTTACCCAATTTTTCTCTACGCTATCCATTTGCCTTTGGGAAAAAAACCTCCCAACACATTCAAACAGATCGCCTTTTTCCCGAATTGGCCGGAGCTCACTGCGAGGGACGGGATTTCTTGCCAGTTTTCCTTTCCCATCCGTTGCCACCTTCATCGCATCGTTAAAGTGCGCTCAACGATGCATCAGCAATTGTCGCACCGACACGAACCAAGCGGTCCAGGCTCGGAATGTTCTGCCAGCGAAATGGGAGGGGGGGAACGGAGGAAGCAGGGACGTGGGCCAGCCAGCCGGAAACTGCCGATTGACGTTAACTGCCAAAAGTGTGCGCGCGGGTGCATTTTATTTGTGACATTTCGTGCCTGCCGGCTAATAGAACAATGGCCGAGGGTTTGTGTGTATGTGTGTGTGTGTTTTCCATCTTTTGTTGATACCCGTTCCTGCCTCTCACCCAGGGGCCACCACCCCATGCAATCGTTAATATCAATTATGGAGCGTTCTCGATGCTTCGTCCGTTGCAGCCATTCGGGATGCGGCTAACATCGCCTAAAGTTATGCAATCGAATGAGCAAGCTAGTCCTAAAACGGAAAGCGAAAGGGCAACTAGTGGAGAGAGAGAGAGAGGGATAGAGAGAGAGAGAGAGAGAGAGAGAGAGAGATCGACGCTGAACCAATTTTAAAACAAAACGTTTTGGCTAGAAGAGAGCAAAAGAAGAAGAAGAAGAAGAACAATAACTTCGTCGCAAACGATTCGATTATTTAAATTTTAGAGATTAGAGAGAGAGAGAGAGAGAGAGAGAGAGAGAGAGAGAGAAGGGGATGGAAAAAATGGTTCAAGATTATTACGAAGTTAGTTGAAACCGTCCCTGGCCCGGGCTCTGCGTTCGCCAAACTCATGTAATTGCGTTATCGGCAACCGATAAACTAATTACTACCGGTTGAGCAGCACGTGAGATCGCTTGGCAGCTAAAGCAATGACAGCGAAGGAGTGTATTCGTGTTTTTTCTACGGCACAACACACAACCGACACGTTTAAGACAATTTGTTTCGTCTTAAAACTCTCGAAGCTCCGAAAGCTTCCCTTTCGATAGATAGATTCACTACATACCGCCTACATGTATGCAATCTTGCCCGAACAAGCTGAGACCTATTAAGCATGCTTAACATGAGTGTAAAGAGCAGGCAAAGGAGCAAACACAAAAACAAAGAAAAAACCAACAGGCCACAGCAGCAGCGGAAACTTTTCGAAACTTTCCCTCCGCGACAAGCGACAAAAGGTCACTCGGTTTTGTATTAAGAAAGGTCTTGGGGCAAAGTTTGATTCGCCCCTCGCGGTGGCGGACCCTGGCGCTAATAACCAATTTACCCAGCACCGGCGACACCCTCTGCACCAATCGATACGCTTAGGTGGTGGTGGTTAACGCTGCTTTTGTTGTTGGTTGTTGTTGTTGTTATTGGCCTTCTTTTCTCGCTCCTCCTCGCCGCTTTCTCCCCTCGCTCGCGGCGTTCACAACCTGTTGTGCGTCCAGCAGCAGGGACGCGGTAGCGGGCGGGAAAGTTTGCGCTTTGCCGCCACTGCCTGCTCGCACCAACCTGCCATCCGGCGCTCGCCGCTCCCTGCCCGATGATAAACAGATTGTCAACGAAGGTGAGTACATCGAAAGTTTTGCTTTGCCGGATTGTTTGCAAAGGTTCTGGTGTCAGGTCCCCGGGTGGACCTCGAGTCCCGCTGCCCTCCCACCCCCCCTTCGGGCCCGTCTGCTTTTGTAATGAACACATAAAGTTTGCGCTCTCCGGGCGGGTGGCGAGAGCTGGCAGAGTTGCTGTCAGCGTGCTGGAAACATATTGACCAGCGTAGGTCGGGTGTATGTATGTTATTTCATTAAGAAAACCACAGCAAACTTCTTTCGCCGGGTTGGCTTTTTTTCTGTCCCCCCCCGCACACACTCTTTCTCTCTCTCTCTCTTTCGTTCACTTGCGCGCTCGCTCGAATTTCCAAATTCGCCCTTTCAAAGCAAACCATTCCGTGCTGAAACGGTTGGCTTTTCGGGCAGGGTGTAGCGTTGCGGAAGCGCTCAAAGAGTGCAAATGGGCTACTGTGTGCGGTGGCTGCACTTCCGTTCGCTTTTTGTTGTTCGGCAACAGAAACCACTGCTCGAACTTCGAGCTACTTCGAAGGTTTAGTGGCACCCGGCACGCCTCACCACGCGCGGCAAAGAGGTGCTGCTTGCGCTTATGCTTTCGAGCTGCTGCTAACGGTAACAAAACCGTAGCCTTTTCAGCAAGGACACACACACACAGTGCGGGAGTGGGTTGAAACAGTGGCCACGTGCGGAGGGGAAATTGTTTCACTTTGCTGTTGGACATAAAGTTTACCTTAATTTCACTAAAGTACTCGGAGAAAATTAGTTACGAAAACCGACCGAAACTGGCCGGTCGCTGTGGCGGCAACCATGCACTCCTTTACGTATCCACCCGTACCCCTCCCCCCTACTCCGTCCTTTGGACAAGAAAAACAAACACCGTGCCGTACTGTGTGTGTGTGTGCCGACTGGTCGAGTGTAAATTGTCCCGAACGCGCCCGTTACTATCGTGCGGGCTGGGCTGGGGAGCGAGAAGTTCAAATCACTTTTCCACAGCTGCTCCGAAACACTGGTTAACCTTTAACATCTTTTAAAATCACACATAGCTACACACACACACACACACACACAAAGAGATTCGCACAGGGAAGCTTAGCTGTTGCGAGCTGGAGAGGAATATTTACATAACAACACAATTAAACCTTCCCAAAGGTGCCATATCGGCCAACTGGCCCTGCAGACACAGAGAGACACACAAGTTGCGCCTGAATTGCTGCAGTAATCACCGTGCGGTTTTCCCAGTTCGGGAAGGGGTGTCCAAGTAATGGGAGAAAAAGAGAAACAAAAAACGCTGCTTCAACCCTTGAATGTTCAATTCAAACGGAGCTGGAATTGTGCTCAGTTCCTGGACCGGTATATAATTAAGTAGAGATTCAGGAACTGTTTCATGGCCACAATGAAGTAGTAGATAGCGCTTTAACCAGTGCAGATTCAGTATCCGTTCTATGATCGGTACGGATACAAGATTCGTTCCATTAACGGTACGGGTTCGGCATCATTTGAAGGGTTCGGGAACTGTTCCTAGATATACTGGGATCTGAAATCAGTTCCAGAACCGTAACAGGTTCACGGCTAGCTTTAGGAACAGTAAAGGTTCAGTATCCATCTAAGACCATACCAGGTTCGGAAACAGTTCCTTAATGGATTTGGGTTCGGAGTCAGTTCCAGGATTGGTTCGAGATCGCATAAGGAAAGGGAACGAGATCGGGAAGTTACAGGTTTTGTACAAATTTCGGATCAGTTACATTTTCGATGTGGACTCGGAATCAGTTCCTGGACTGTTTTGGGTTCAAAAGCAGTTCCAGGAACTGAATAGGTAAAGGGGTTTGTTGTAGATTCAGTATGGATTCGAGAACAGATCCGAGACCAGTATGGATTGGAGAACAGGTCCAGGGCCAAGTATGGATTCGAGAACAGTTCCTAAACTGGTAGAGGTGCAGAATCAGTTTTAGCACCTCAACGAGTTCGAGTTCGTCAGATCCAGGAACTGTATGTGTTCAGTAGCAGTTCCTATTACAGTATAGCGTCGGGATCAGTTCCGGAGCCATAATTGGTTTGGAAGCAGTTCCATAGTTAGTTTGAGTTCGGAATCATTGGCAAGATTGGTAGTGGTTTGTTATCAGTTCCAGGTTCTGGGGCAATTTTGGATCAGTTCCATAATCGGTCTGGTTTCGGAATCAGTTACCGGTATAAGTTCGTACAGGCATGGATTTTCATGCAACTTGAGTTAAGGAGCCCCAAGGAATTTGCGTCGCCTTGTTGGTGGGGAAAATCGACAAGTTCTTATGAATATATGGTTCCATTGTGTGTCTCTTTCCCCTGTACAAATGTAGCTTTATAATTAATATTCACCTTACTGCATGCACGTGTAAATGCAACTAAAAAGCCTATTATGAAAATGTCAGAAAAACGCAATACTTCTCATCAGTAGCATTCAGTAAACCAATGCGATGGAAACCGATAACATGATAGGCTACAGAGTAAAAAGAAACCTTGCAATAGCCACAAATTTTCAGATCATTTCGCAACACAATAAAAAAAAGGAACCGATTCCATCCCGCGTTACGGGAAATACTGTTGCAGCTTGACTACTGAAATTGATAGCATAACTAACCATGATTCTTTTTTATGCCTCTGTGCTATCATGAACAATTACACCCGAATGAGAACGAGTGAGAGTAAAAATGTAATTACCAATTCGAAATAGAACATCAAATTACCACATGAGTCGGTGGAGAAAACAATAAGAAAAAAAACTACAAAATATATTAATTACTGGAAACTCCATTGAATGAATCCTTCCAATTGCGCACGTTATGTTCGGAGTCGAGTAAAGCCCGAAGCCCCGTAAATAGGCCATTGGCTGGTAAAAATACATTTAAAGCAATATTTTCTGTATTTTTTGTTCAATGATTGATTTAAACGTCATACGCCAAGACCATTTTACAGTCGAACGAGCTACCATTATCAACTTACGCTCTACATATCTGTGCATCAGTTTTTTTTCCTTTCTTTCTCCAGAACCTTTAAAAACACTGTTGTGTGATGATGATTGCATACATTTAGGAGTTACTTCCGCCAAACTATTTAATAGAAGCATGATTTGCCAAAACATTAGATTTAAAACCCTTTTTTTTGGTTGCTTTTACCGGTTGAAACCACCCACGTGAAGGGTTTACCAGGGGTGTTGGATCGTTTTTCTTGCCGTCCAATAACAAACACATCCATCCATTCCGTGTATCGCTGCCCGAACGTTATTGCTTACCCGCTTGCCGCCCCTGACAGACCGACCGAAACGTTCGCTCTGCTGCTTTCCCTTACTGCTGCTCACAGCACAATGGATCCTCCTCATCCTCCTCTGCACCGCCCATTGCTCCACATTGCTCCACCGACTCGTCCCGTGCCGCCCCTTGCAAATGAAGAAAATTTTGCATTCATGCACTGTGTTTACGGTACAGATTGCAGGAGTAATTTAATTAAAACTAAATAACTATATCAAACCGGTTCCCCGTTGCCCGTCGCCTGAGGGTCTTGGTGCTTGCTGCACTCGCTGGTGCATTCTACGGCTGGGTGCGCTGGCCCGACTTGTCGCCGAGGTGAATTCTTAATCCACCCAAGAAGGTTTTGGGCAATGCCGGCGCACGTGCACAAGCGGGCACTGCTGACCACAGCGCGCTCGCTGCAGTGCAGCTGGCTGTAGCAGTACATGGAGTACATGGTCGTATTAGTTTTTCGTGTGTTTGTGAGTGTGTGTGGTGGGGGGGGGGGGAGCCATTATGTTTGTGTTCATGTTAATTTAAGCCGCAAGCACGCTGGTGACTGGTAAAGAGAAGCAACCCCGAGGATCGGGAAGGTTATTTCATGGGAGGGCGGGCGTCCGATTATTCAACCGAAGTTGACGGCCGAAAGGGTCAAACGCGCCGAACGGACGCTTTGTGCGCTTGTTCGCGCGTATTCGCGCAAACTTCCGGGAAGTGTACGATGCCCCGCAAACTTCCACAGCAAAAGCCAGCAGGCCCGCGCGCGCGCAAGTCCTCGCCGGTGTGCTGGGATGGGAAGGTAAATCAACGCATCTCACGCAAGACGTCAATGTCAAATTTGATGGCAAAGTTTTCACACCCAGCGCCCAGCGCCCGGGAAACTGCGTCACGAATTGGCCCCGGTTCGGTCGGTCTCGAAGCGCCTCGTGTACTCTCGTCGTCGCCGTCCTTGCTCTGGCCGAGGGAGGGAAACGAGTTAATGAACTCCCGCCACGCGTCGTCCCGGGTTGAGGAGGGGTTGCGTGGTGGTGGTGGGCTTGTGATGAGGGTTTTCATGATTGTCACGCTGGCGCGATGCTCCGGTCGGACGGGTCCGGTTTTCAATTCCCCGAAGGAATTGCGCCGTTGTGCGGTAAACGAGCTTGTGAGGAGAACATCATTCCAGCATCGTTATGTTCTATGGCACACACACACACACACACACACACACACACACACACACATGAGGATAAGAAACACGAGCGCACACACACACACAGACACACAGCAGGTCAGCAATAACGGTACGGAATTTACAGCCCTAAACCGTGAACGTGCAAAAGCCACAAAATGAACCATGCCAACCTGGTCCGCGCCTTTTTCCCTCTCCGTTTTATTTTTTTTTTCGTTTGCCAATTTTATCCCCCCCTTCTCGGGATGAAGTCGCACAAGGGAAAGGGAAACCACCCGGAACAAGCTAAATCCTTCCCTTGTCAGAAGCCTCACATTCACCCGGCACCGGGAAGAGTTCGGGGCCTGGCACCGGACCGGCAGCCCGGTAATTGAGCACGTGAAGTGGGTGACGCTGTGCTCTGTGGTGCCCTATCCCTCCTCCAAAAAAACGCCCAGTGAGTTGATTTTGTCCGAGAAAACACCGGGCGGTGCCGGCCGGGCTTGTGGATCAGTTACCACCGGTAACGCGCTGCCGCGGGAGGTTCGGCTCCATGTTTGATTGATTGTTCGTTGGCCTGCGTTGCGCCGCTGCGGCATGGGGAAGCAGCGCAGGCACGTACATGAAATTTCCCCGGTGGGAGCTCGTAAAATGCCGAGATTTTCCCACACCCGGCAGCCCTCTGCGCGTAACCTCTGCCAGCTCGGTTTTTGTTGGGTGCGTCGGGCGTCGGGATTTGCGAGAAGACGGTTTTCACCCGAACACGAGGCGAACGAAACGTGTTTAACCGACGCCATAAAGCTGACGGAGGGTGAGGCGAATTTTTGGGACGCCCAGTTTCAACCATCGCTTTGGCACGCGGGTGGGGCCGGCGTTTTGCTGTGCTGCTGTGTCTGCACAGTTCATCCAGTGCACCGTAAAGGTATTACACCGTGTTTTTTTTTTTGCCCGATGGAGCGAAGAATCGAGACGAGGCACTTTAAGAGCAAGCAGCAAGTTTCACCAAACATTTTTGTGGGAGCTATCATTGTTTATAGTTATTGAAGATTTTATTGAAAATCACTCAATAGAAAAAGATCAATGCTGGATGCGACTTGATGCATTATAAAGTTCAAAAATAGTGTCGCGTAAATAATCAAGGCTGATTGAGGCTCAAGGTTTACTAAAGCACCATAGTGAGTAAGGCTCCAATCTAACTGAGATCCCAAGAAACGCTGAGTTTCAATATCATTTTGCTTCAGCTTAATATCTACGCAGAAACTCCACGCTTGGGAAATTGTAATTTATGTATAGCTTCATGACTCACTAAGACTGGATGTACACCAATGTCCGTGGTTTATTGAGGTTGATGCTCTGCTTGACTCAGAACTTACCGAGGATCAAGGCTGCTCCAAGAAAATAGGTTTAATTACCAGAGATACCAGATTTTGCAATACCAATTGGTTCAATGCTCATTTTGCTTAAACTGAGACTTAATGGATACTAAGGGTCAACAAATTCTGAAACTCAATCTTGTTTCTCAGCTTATTGAAGATTCACACTCAATCTCAGTTATCTTCAAAATTCTCGGAAACTCAGTTGATGATTGTTCAACAATGTCCATTGCGTTCAATGTACACCAAGGGTCTGGCCTCACTGTGGTCCATGCTCTCCAGTACTCAATGCTCAATTGCACTCAGACCTCAGTAGACCTCTCTTGTTTCCAAAACTAAATGCTCATTTTGGCCTACATGAGTAGCTAGACTCACTTTGACTGCACAGGAGTATGAGTAGGGACATCTTCAACAAGCTCTACTCACTGAGACTTAAGGTACACTTCAATGCTCACGCTGGCTAAGGTCTTTCTATGGTTCAATGCCTACCCAAGCGTCATTTCCCATACCTTTAACATATCTTTTGAAGATGCTTAGCAGTATTTAAAGTTGTTAAACCTTTACAACGTTCTGAAGACGCTTATAACACTGGCTGTTAACACTAAAATTGGAGTTTTGATGGCTGGCTTTAATCAAGCTGTAAACGTACTCTTAAGCACGTTTAAAGACTTATTATTTGACACTAAGGCATCAGGATCAAATGATCTTATTAAATGCATATTAAGGCTTGAATGAAGGGAACTTGGAACCGAATGTACGGGTTGTTCCTAAAATACGCTATTAACGCAAAATGTGAATAAGCCAAGAATCTCTAATTTTTGCGAACTTGTGATCAGGCAAGTCCTTCCCATCTTAATCCAATGGAGTCCATTTTCATTGATATGATAGTTGTCTTGTGTATCCAATATGTGTCAGCCATGTTGATATTTTGATAAACTAATTCATAGTTTACATGACAAATAGAAAAAAGGGCAATTTTTTAACACGCTTTTCACGCCATGTTTATTATGGCAATGCTTTTGGTGCCATAATACAGGGTTTCCCACTATCTATTGGTCAGTTTCCATGATTTTTTTGGTGCGTTCCCACGATTTCTTGATTGTATCCTATACATTTTTGGTTCGTTCCCATAATTTATTGGTATTTTCCGATTGGATATCAATACCATTGGACCAAAAATTTCTGAGAAACGGCCAAAAAATCGTAGGAACGCATAAAAAAAAAATGGGAACCCACCAAAAATTGATGAAAGCCCTGTAACAGAGTTCTGTAGATGGGCCATTTCAGTCTTGAGTGAGTTTTGTTATAGTCTTATTAGGATATACACGACATTCAAGTGAAAAAGGAAGACGTAATGTAATAACCGATGCAACATCGTTAAAACTATGATAAGATTTAAAATGTTCCTTGGGTACTGACGTTTGATGCGGGGCTTGCGATCAATACTTACCTCGGATCAATGCATCAAGCGGGGCAATATTCTCTTGACCACAATAGCTAGAATGTTCACTGGAATTGAATATCCAATAGGAATCAATGTTCGCTGAAAATCTGCTGTCCATGCGGCATATTTGAACGCTCTTCTGACTCTTCTCTCTGAGAAATATTGCCCCGCTGAACCTAATGAGCGCTTACTAAGGACTAATCTCAAAAATATCTCAGAACCAATGCTCACCAATCACCGCGAACGTATCAGGCGGCGCTCGTGTACCTCCCATTTCCCACAATCAACCGTATGCCACTTGTCGATTTCGCTGGAAAAATGACAACACGTTCGAAGGCATTAGTCAATTGCAAATCACAAAACAAGCACGTTCCAGCGCAGCGCCAACCTGTACACTGACCTCAGTTTCAGCGAAGCTAACCCCCGAGCGGGAACTCCCCCCTTTTTGCCAGAATCAATTCAACTTCAACCCAAGCCGAAGCCTTCCGGGAAGTTGAACGAACTTGTCGCAGCCCAGCGCAAAAATGCGGTTTCAAGTGCTTGCTTCTTACAGCGCTCCCTAGACACGATGACCCCTTCCCCGTACTGTGTGTGTGTGTTTTTGTGTACGTCAACTCCGTTTAGGTTGAGTTGCAGCTTCCGGTGACGTTCTGTACGGCCTGAACAGTTCGACAAAGGTCCGCCTGGTGAGTGAGAATTATGTTCGCCTACAGCTCCTGGGCCCGAGCTTCCAGGAGTTTTCACCGGCCCCCCCTGGTAATGATGGCCGCAAGCAGTATCGCAGGGCCAGGATTGGTGTGCCTCCGTATTGCCTGGCAGTGGCCGTGCTGCTCGGAATGTTACAAAGTTTTTCCCGACACCTGCACCACCTGCCAGGACCACTCGAGCAAATTAACGGCGGGTTGGGGGTTTGAGGTTCAATCACAACCGCATCGCTCACAGCCTTCGCCCCTGCCGGGTGTGCATTTAGGCAGTGTCTTGTCCATCTTTCTCTCTCTCACACACACACACACACACACAAAACAGACAACAAATTACACTACTGGCAGCTGTGCACTATAAATCATGCATCCACATCGGGAAATGCAATCCACTTTGAGGGGTTTTTTTGTTTGCAGATGTGGTTGTTTGCTGAGTTCCTAATCGAACAGCTCCCTTTGCCAACCGGCACTACCGGCAGGGGTAGGAATTGAATGCTTTTTTTATTCTACTGCGTTGGGCTTTTTCCCCCAGGTCCACCGATCCGTTCAAAGCCTCTCAGCTCAGCGCCCCAAATCAATCCATCCGCTCAGGTAGATCCCGAACTCTTTTCCATCGACTTGCACTTCCAGCGGAGTTGGGTTGCGTCCGGGTGGCTCCAATGTAAGGGTTTTAGCACCCCTTTGCGGTGCTGTCTCCGGTGCGTGCCTCGTCTCCCTAGCGCTGCCCGCTGTTCTCCCTGCTCGGGCAAGACAAATTCCGATGCATTACTCACCGTGTTGCTTCGCAAAACTTTTCTGCCCACCGCCTACGGGTACGGGAAGGTTATAGAAATGTGTGTGTGTGTGTGTGTGTGTTTTTTTTTTCTCTTCTGTTTGCCAATTGAACAAGAACGCTCGTACTACGTGCTTTGCCGTTGCACCTTCCTCACGTTCAGCTCGGTGCGCCGTTACTTAGCCTCCTTCAGCCCAACACCGGAGGATTGGATTTAATTAATTTCGACCTGCTCACCTGCTCATCGGTTGGACCGGGGTGTCTTCCGCGGCCCAGCCGGCACGTCGAGCCAGCAGCCAGGGCTCGATAAACCTCATTAGTTTATGGGAAAGGACCGGGGAAGGCAAAACCGACCGTCAACACCTCCCGGTCGGTTTTGGTGGCTCTGGGCGGGCGCCCGACCGCCGCTGCTGCCGAAGGGTTGCATTGGAAAATCATAATAAAATATAGTGAAACACAACCCCAAGCCCGCCCACCACTGCCACCGCGCGCACGGTCGCCAAGAGATAGTTTGTGCCTTCCCGCTGCTCGTTACACCCATCGACCCCCGCACTGGGCGAGGGAAGCAATGGGGTAGTGTAGTTTTGCTGACGAGGAACTCCAAGATAAGGGTTCCGGAAACTTTGTTCGACAGGCCGAGCGAGCCGACACAGCCCTGTGCCGGTGCGAGTGTTGTACTTGCATAAACATGCCCCCATTACTGCCCCTCCCCCCCTCTCTCCCCCAAGTGCCATCTCGGGGTGCTAATAAAACCACAACGGCAAACCGCACCATCGAGCGCCCGCCCCCCGATAGCAGGAACAATTTATTAGAATTAAAAGGGACGCCTCGGTAAATAACGAACCACCAGCCGCACGGGTAGGGCGCGTGCAGCGGGTGACAAGGGGGTGGAAGAAAAATGCTCTCCAATCGGTTGGTAAATATTTGAAGAGGATGCTCCGGTTCCGGTCCCTTTCGGATCCCGGGCCGCTTGCTCCACATTTGTTACGCGTTCGAG
Organism: Anopheles gambiae; assembly: GCF_943734735.2. Classification (NCBI taxonomy): domain Eukaryota; kingdom Metazoa; phylum Arthropoda; class Insecta; order Diptera; family Culicidae; genus Anopheles; species Anopheles gambiae. The sequence goes on along the minus strand of NC_064600.1, from coordinate 6,636,625 downwards.
AGGCTGACGGAGCACGCAGTGACGCAGCACTAGTTTCCTGGGCAGAGGAGGGGGGGGGGAGACAGGGATGGCATGTGTCGTGGACGGATTTTTTGTTCCTGTCCCCCGCCACCCCACAGGCAACCGCACCGTAACAGACACTGGCCGGCACTGGTGGTGGTGATGGATGGGACGGGCAGGAACTGACCACCGGCATTCGTCTTGTCGGCGGCGCAATCGCTCGCTCCGGAATTATCGGAAGCTAATAGAGGTGCTTTACCACATCCATCCGGGGGTTTTTCTCTCTTCCTTTCTTTCTCTATCTCTCTCTCTCGCTCTTTCTCTCTTTTATTGTGCTGGGTTTGAAAGGCATGAAAGAAAAACTAAAAATCAAGCACAATTGTACGTGTGAGGTAAAAAAAGGAGGTTTGGCTGGAGACTGAAATTCCTCAGGCAAATCGGAGTTATTTATTTCCCTCTTTCATTATGACGCTCGACAGTTGTATTCGTTTTGAGTGACTTCGGTAGTAGCTGTAGAAAACGTTAGTATTTGTTATTTTGTGGTAAAAGCAGATAGCGTGACTGTTATGCTGTTTTTTTTATTAAAAATTCTTCTTCTTCTTCTTTTGGCTCAACAACCGTTGTCGGTCAAGGCCTGCCTGTACCTACTTGTGGGGTTGGCTTTCAGTGACTTTTTTGGATTACCCCCCATAGCAGGATAGTCAGTCCTACGTATGGCGGCACGGTCCATTTGGGGATTGAACCCATGACGGGCATGTTGTAAAGTCCTGCGAGTTGACGACTGTACTGTTATTAAAAATTTAAAAAAAGTAATAATAATAATAATAATAATAATAATAATAATAATAATAATAATAATAATAATAATAATAATGATAATAACAATAATAATAATAATAACAATAATAATAATAATAATAATAATAATAATAAAAATAATAATAATAATAATAAAAATAATAATAATAATAATAATAATAATAATAATAATAATAATAATAATAATAATAATAATAATAATAATAATAATAATAATAATAATAATCATAATAATAATAATAATAATAATAAAAATAATAATAATAACAATAATAATTACAATAATAGTAATAATAATAATAATAATAATAATAATAATAATAATAATAATAATAATAATAAAAATAATAATAATAATAAAAATAAAAATAAAAAGTTCACTAAACTTATAAAAAGGAAAAAAAGAAACTTTTTTTAATTTTCTTAATTATTATAATCATCTTATTCATAATAAAAGTAAAAATAATGATACTAAAAATAGTTTAGACTGTCGAGTTTTACTCAAAGGTGACGAGTAACACCTGATTAGTGATGGGAAAAATGAATCTCTGAAGGGATTAGAATCTTCGAATCCCAATCCTGGTAGCGATTCGAATATTTGAATCCAAATCTCAACCCAAAGTGGTAAAAAAAGTTTAAGTTGAATACAGTGAACTCCATCCAATCTGAGAACTCTCCAATTCGAAATACCGCTCTTATTTCGCAGTTAAATCGTTAAGGCTAATATTAGTTTTATACGTATTTTTAATCGAAAATAAGTTATCCATAAAATACAAGAACAAGTACAAAAAAACGTAAACAACGGTTTGAATTCCGGAGACCTTATGTCAAGTGAGCAATTTTCAAAATGCTCTAGATTCCACCACCTGATCTCCTTAATGTACCTTGCTGAACAACTTCACCTTGTCATGTTCATACACCTTGACTGTGACGCAATCCCAATCGCAATAGCTAGAGTATCCCAATCCCATTGAGAATCTCAAGTCCAAACCAAATCCCAATCGAATCCCAAACCGAATCGCAATCCCAATCCTAATTCCAACCCAATCGCAAGCGAATCGCAAACAAATCTCAATCTCAATGAAATCTTTAAGCGATTCAAATCCTACAAACAGGATCCGATCCGATCGAATCTTTCTAGGGGTTGAATCTTCGAATCTTCCGACTCATGAATCTCCCAACACTACAACTGATCGAGAAACACATAAAAGCTTGTAACGAAAAGAAAGAGGAACACGAGAATAAGAGAATCAAACAAGTATAAAGGTAAATAAAATCGGTAGAAACCCATTTGACGAAGAGGTCCAGGTCAAGTGCCAGACAGTCAGAGAGAGATTGAGATTCAAGCTGTTTGTTAATCAAGTGAAAGTTTTGCTAATTAAGTTTACCATAAAGAGTGTTGTATGCAAAGCTATTCTTTAATTGATGTTTAATAGGTCCAGTGGTAAATTCGCTCAGAAATTATGAATTATTTCACGCACAAGACACATTGGATTAGTCGAAGTTGATGTATTACATATAAAACCATGATGCTAAATATTTAAAGCCGAAATATAATAATGAAAAATTACAATTAGAAAACTGCAGTCCCGAAAAAAAAACCACCAAAAGAAAGCAATTCCATTGACCTTCTTTTGCTTTAAACACGTGATACAGACTGGAGAGAACTTGTTAAGATGTTGAGCTGAGGATTAGATGCGTACCAAAAAAAGCATATTTTTACACTAAACACTTTTCATTTCTTTCATACGTTTATTTTTACAGCTTAATGTGTTGAAGTGCGTATTATTTTCAGCAACCAATAAACTATCCTTAAAATGACATGTACAATAAAATTAAATGGAAATTCTAAGGTAAGGCTTAGTAGCTCAGCAAAATTATTCAAATTAACAGCGTACCGTACACATGATTGCATAACTCTAGGCTGAAATAAGACTCAAAACAAGCAGCTATTATTCTGCGCCTTGACTAGTGCTTTCGAGTGGCACACGAACATTGTTTCCTCGCTCAGCCAATGAAAATCACCCACGCCAAAAACCCGTCCCATTTGGAGCGACAACCACGCCTGAAAGTATGCAATCGATAGACCGGCGACGCACATTAGTGACTCGGTTTTGGGTGACCTCGCGCGATCGCGTCTACCGCTCGCCAAAAGGGCGCTCAGGTAATAATTAACTTCGTACCGGGTGCGTGTCGATGCCGCGGCTGTCTGCCTCGCGTGGATGATAAATGAGCCACTGTTTGCCCAACACGACTCGTTTTAGCGGCAGCCGGGGCAAGACGTGCCGGTGGTTGGTATACATTTCACCCAGTCCCAGTTTGATGTGTGTACGTGTGTGTGGGTGTGTGTGTGATAAGATGGGGGTTTAAGTTTACAAAAACATCACTTTATACGCACGGACCCGCACAGGAAGGACTCGCAAGCGGGCGCATTTGAACGTGCACCCTTCCCCTGTCCCGATACAGCAAGCGAGGCCAAGTTTTGTCTGACGAGCAGCGACGAGTTCGACATGTCCTTAAAAGCAGGCACTAAGCTGGAACTGATTATTTTGACAATCCCCCCCCCCTGTCGTGAGCTAGTTAGAAGTTGGAGTGGGGGAGGAGGTGGGGGGAGTGAGATGGTTGTTGGAAGAAAGCTCAAGCGGTACGGTACGAAGCGGTTGACAAACGGATGCGCAGAAGCAGCGCCCTCCCGCCCGTTCGTCAAGCTCCCGCGAGCGAAACGCACAACTTTGCAGACATTCAGGCGTACAGCAGTAACAAGGGATAAAACTACAAGTTTCGGCGCTTTCACGAAAGTTGAGCGCAGTTTTGTGATGTGGGACACACACATACATGATTTGAAGATCGATCGGGCATACACACACACACACACACACACACACACACACACACACACACACACACACACACACACACACACACACACACACACACACACACACACACACACACACACACACACACACACACACACACACACACACACACACATACACACACACGCACACCGTATCGTAGTGTGGTGACAGGCGCGGTCGCGCAGAGTGTACAAAATTTAATATTCAGATGTGTGCGAACCCTTTTGTAAATCGACGGGTGGTTTTACGGATCGATTTGTAAAACCCGACGCTCGCAGGGGTGGTAGTTTGGGCGTAGGAGTGATACCTATCATCACACACAGACACACAAACCAGACAAGCACTTACATCATCGCCGAGCTGCGGCGAGTGTTTCAGTTTACGTAATCGATCCGGCACGGAGTCCTGTTCTGCGAAGCTTGTTAGGGCCCAGCATCTTCCGGGCTGTGCGTGAGGGAGAAGCAGGGAGGGCGCCACGCCTCCCGCAAGCGAGAGTAATTATTCTGTTTTGCGTTCCGCGTTTCGAAAAACCATTACACCGCACTGGGAATTAAATTAAAAGGAAAGCTGCTGCTTCTCCAGAGCAGTGCGGAGGATTTGCGCGAAGGGGCACAAACATTTTGGGGTGGGCTGGCACGCTGTATCGTGCCTCATCTTCCACGTGCTGCGCTAAGCAATCGGTGGAGCGGCGTCGTGCAAAATCAAATCAAAAAACGTCCCCACCAAGCCGGAACACCGCTGATGAATGATTGCTGCCCGGGGCGCGTTCTGTCCGCGGCATCAAACCAAGCTTCGGTTCAGAACATTCAAAGTGCTGCCGGAGCGGTTCCGGAAGCATTACTCCTGCTGCCCGCTCATTAACACACTTACGTCTTCAAAAAAAAAAAAAAGAAAGATTTACGAGCTTCCGATAACGGCAAACGGCAAACGAAATGGCAAAACAGCAACAACAAGCAGGAAGAAAAATGGCTAAACTAAGCCGAACGAACCATTAAAAGCAAAAGCAAACCGCTTCCGCTCGGGCAGGTTGGTTTGCTGGACGAAAAAAAAAGAACAATAAAAAAAAAAGTCAGCCCTAAAAGTGAAGCAGCAAAAGCATTAAATTTCATTTTTACACACGCAAAAATATACCAAAAAAAAAAAATAATAAAAACCTCAAACAGCGGTACCCGAAGGTAAGCGACAGGGAAAAGACAATGGCCCCGCGGGAAAACAAAAGTAAAAACAAAATTATCATCACAATATGGTGCCAAAACTGGGGGGAGGGGGGGGCGTGCAGGAACACGGTTACTGCCCGCTGGCTCTGTTGAGTGTTTTGCAGCCTCATGCCCGTGTCCCGTGCTCTGCCGGACCGTATTGACAACATAATCGTTGATGTTGTGTTCGTTTACGCGACTTTACACTCGTCGAGTCTGGGGCCCGATCGATTTTGGCCGTTCATTTGTGTGTGTTTTCCTCTTCTGCTGCTTCCATCTCTCTTGTTGCGCTTCCACTGGGTCGTCGGTTTGTTGGGGCTGTCCCCCCCCGTACGCACGTGCGCTGCCTTCGTTCGTGATTTGTGCTGTCGATGTTGTTGTTCGCTTCTGCCCCTTAGCTTCTGCTGCTTACGGTACGCGAGGGGAGATACGTGTGGAGAGCTGAATTTATAATTTGATACCATTTAAATGAAGAAAACGAATGTATTTTGGAACGATTGTGAAAATAATATCAGATGGATTGCAATGATTAAAAAAAATCATTTATACCGCCTACAAGTATGCAATCACTACTACAACATGTTTGTTTAAACCCTTTTTTTTAGAAGCATTTTGCATTCTTTTAAGTGATTTAATAAAAAATAACCGCTCTTTTAGAGTAATTTATGCTTAACCACACCTTAACCACCCCCCTCCCCCCCCCCCCTCCCCCTACAGGAGCAACCGTGACGCTGGTGAAGCGTAAAGTTTACACCCCCTTGCATGCATTTAGGCGGCAAAGCACCCTGTTTGAACATCAACGCCCCACCCCCCCCCCCCCACCGCGAAGCGTTTGCGGTTAAGCCTCGCGCGAACAAATTACGTCACTTTCAGCGATGAAAATTGCCCGCTGCGTTGTATTGTTGCGCTGTATTTTCTTCTTTTTCCTTTCATCCCTCTACATTTTCACAATTCACAATCTTCCCACCAGCAGCTGGATGAAAACGCAAAACAAGAAGCAAAAAAAAATAAAAGGTTCCACCCAAAAGTTTACCGATCGAAGTATTGGAAAGCAAAGGCACAACTTGTTTCATCCAGCACCTTCCCCCCCCCCCCCCCCGTATCCCCCTCTCCCTCTCTGTAGCAAAGTGGGAGTAAATAATTACAGCACGGCAAAGTGTGCGGGTCACACTGCGGGTCAGGTCACAGCGGTCCAGCGGAGGAGCGGCGGACGAGATTGTTTTTCCTGACGCGACCACCCTTCAGTCAATCGTCAAACATGGTTTTGAAGTTTTGCCGCGCCATTTGCAGGGCGTGGGGCGAGAGGCGCGAGAGCGAACATGGCTGCATGGCCGGTGCACAAACAACTTTGTTCGGCGAAGAAAAAGCGGCCAGCCATCATTAAAGAGCAAGCGTTTTTGTTTTTTTGTTTTGTTCGCTTGCCGGGAAAGTTCTTGTCTTGCCACTTTTGGGTCGGGCTTTGCGAAAGTAATCAGCATTAGCAATTGAACTGCCGAACTGAAGGAGTGTGCGGAGTATTGAACACGAAAAGTAAAGACAGTTCTGTAGAAATGAGATGAAACTGCATCTTCTTTGTCGCCAGTGAGAAGCAAGCGAGACAAAACTGCAAACTGCGTTCAGTTGCTTGAAAACAATTATTTTATTTTTTTGCAATTTCAGCACAAACATACACCATGATAAACAAGTGAATGAACAAGCAGATGATGGATCTGGTTTCAAATTGTTTCCAAGGTAAGAAAAATAAGAGAGAAAAAGAGAGAGAGATAGACAGAACAGCGAAAATAAACTAAACGAACTAAACTAGCGGCGCGGCAATCATGTCGATGGTTGGTGACTGTAAAACAACGCGGAAGCGAAGCCTAAAACAATACGGCAGTAAAATAAAAAGATAGAAAAGGAAGGGTACACCTCATCCCACCCACGGGGAGGAAAAAGTATCAAAGCAAAAAAGAAGAAAAATAACGAAGCAACAGTACAGTTCCCCGATAAACGACTCCAGGACGTGCAAGCGTTTGTAATACGGCAATTTTTTTGTTCGTTCTTATCCTGCAGCAGTCTCGGAAATGGGACTTTTTTTTTTAAGTCAACGTTATGAAAATGATGAGAGACAGGAACCAAAACAGCATCAACAACACCAACAATTGCAGGCAAAAAAAAAAAAACAAAACCCCATGGACACGCACAAGCGAAAAGAACGCACACACGGAAGCAGGCGCGATTTTGCCGTCCGCCCAAAAATGGCTATGCGCCCGTGCTGTTGCCTGCAAAAAAGTAACAGCAACAACAAAAAAATACTGCACACACACACACACACACACACACACACACACACACAGACGCAAAGGTATAAAAACGGACGATGCAACTGATTTAAACGGACAATGAAACGTGCCCGGCATAGCGAACAGGCAGCGCGGGCGTGCACCCAGCTGCGTACAGACTACCACCAGCACCTTAGGCGGCACACGCGCTGGACGGGGGCCGGCAGGACCCCTTTTTTTTTGGTGCGGTATCGCATAATGTGCTTCGCTTTATTAGAATATTATTTCTCCACTTTACGGCCGGCCAGGAGGGGGGCAAAAAAAAAAACGTTTGCGCGGCAACTAAATCGGATGTTTTGTTTTTCTTCAAAAAGAAAGTATGTAAGAAACCATCAAACCACGCTTGATGCACTGTGATTACGTTGGGCCGGCAAAAACGCTCGTAACAGCTCCTGCGCGGTAGGCAAGCATTGCATAACCGGTAGGCGTTTTTGCGATGCTTAGATTTTATTTTTGCTACTAAAGCGCTCGTGTGCGCAAAAACCGCCTAAATGTATGCAATAAGCCTCACGCAGAAACCGATCCAATGCGATCAGAATCCGATCAGAACGACCTTATTGAATGAGCCGGTTTGTGACAAAACTGTCTTCAAGGCATCGCATTAGAGAAATAGCGATTAAACACGACTTTTCCTATTTTCCGTTGCTTTTCTTTTTTTCAATTTCCCTGCCTGCACACACACACACGGATTTCACGGTGTCGTGTGCAGGAAGGAAAGGCTTGTTATTGCCATTTCCTTCTCCTGCCACGCGTGCATGTGTGTGTGTGTGTATGTGGTGCGTTTCCGCCCTTCTTTCGTGCCCTCGTCTGCGGGCTTGTCTAATTGGCTCGTTCACTTTATTTCCCTGCGACGTGCTTTCCCACCGTGCTGGAAAGGGGAAGGAAAAAAGACCGTCATGAAACCGGCTCCCCCCTCTCTTCCCCACCAAGTTTATTGCCATCCAGTATCTGGGTGTGCGTGGTAGTACTTTTTTTTTTTCGCCTACGTCCTCCTGCTTTGGCCGGAGCACTGGTGCGGACAATGTCACGTTTTCGCCAGCACTGCTGCGTGAGCGGCTGCGGTCGTGTACGCGGGCCGTGTGAGTGGGTTGGACAATGGGGCGGACAAAAAAAAAGAAAAGAAAATCGTCCCACATCGTCGCCGTCCCTTCCCAAAAACGCAACATTCATCCTTTGAAGGAATGAACCGAAGAGAAACGGCAAGAGAGCGCTAAAAAAAAAGCAGCCCAGCACCCGCTAAAAACCCTCCCCACCGGATGCCATATACAAAGATAATCATTCGTCAGCGTGTCTGCCAGACGGTGGGGGTTTGGGAAAAGGGGAAGAGGTAGATGAAGGAAGCAGCAGCTGCTACTTGGTGTGAATATATTTAATTTCTGCTCGTATCTCGCCGCGGCACCGCCAGTCAGGCACAGACCGGAGCAGCTTGAGTACTAGCTCATAAAAATGTAAAGTACGCAAAGCTTTTGATGGAGAGGATGCAGTTGTATAGAATTTTTGTTTAAAAAGTGCGGCTGCTGCTGCCGGGTGGCAGCGACTCGAAGGCAGGGTTTTCGTTCGTTTTTTTTTATTTTTTTATTTGTTATTGCCCTTTCTGCGATCCATAAAACGTTCCCGCACTCGTTCGGCACGAAGGACAGAATGTTTATTTGCCAGCAGAATGGGACGATCACACGAGCGCAACGATAGCAGTGACTTTGTTCGCTACTGGGGAAGGTATTTTTTTTTTTTTTTGGGGGGGTTAGCGGAATAATGTATTTGCTGTTTGTTCCATACTGGTGGGTGGTGTTTTTTTGTGTGTCCAATTTTATTGCAGCCAGAAAGGTGTAAATAGTTCCCATTAGGCAAAAGATCAAACAGCTAAATAGCATTAAATTATTTTACCACGAACGAGGGGCTGTTCAATCGACAACGTGGTAGAACAAGCGTAGCGCGTGAAATGTAATGCTGAATTAAAGTATAATTGCGGCAAGCGCCTAAATGTATGCAATTAGAAGTATTTTTGCCGTATTAGCTAATTGGTAAATTGCTGTCCAGTTTGATTACTTTTTCACACACAGCAATCAAACAACACCTTTGGCTACCTAATAATTATCAACTTGGTGGATGGTTTACTCATCTGTGTGGCTTTACATGAGCGTGTTAGTTGACATTTATTGCTGATTATGAAATGCGCTTGAAAGAACCTGTGAAATATATTCACTAAAGTACTGGACTGTGATATTAACTTGTGTAAATTTGATGAGAATGAAAAGAGTGCACCTTAATCGTCGGTCTGTTTGCAACTGTATATTCGTTTGTCCCATAGTTCATTACATAATTCATTACAAAGTTCATTCGTGTAGTTCGAGCAGTTCATTTCATGCAGTCCTAATTAGTCAAGTAGTTTTATCTATATCCTATGGTTTAGTTCCTTGTAATTCCTGCGTGTTTTCCTATTTGAATTCATATTTGAAATATTAATATTAACCCAAAATCCAACAGAACCATTTATACTAAGCGTTACGCGAGTCAATTTGTTCCATTTGGACAAATAAAAATACTACTACATTAAAGGTTCATTTCATGTTTGATTGAAGTAGTTTCATTTGATCGACTTTCGATGTAAAATACTGTAACAATATTACAATGGTTCTCGCTTAATGTTAACACAAGCTTGCCTACCTTTAGGCGCCCTTTAGCAGGCGAACTGCAAAGCACTGAAATGAACCAGGCAAAACCATTCCTTCCTCACACAGTGCACACGGGCACACAATTACCGGCACAGCATTATCGGTCTGTCAACATCTTGTTAAGCGTGTGCGAGCGGGTTTTCCGATTGATCCTCAAGCTCTGCTCATTTTTATTGGCCCATCAACAGCACCGACCATGTGCTTGATGATGTTTTTGTCAATCTGATACCGCAACCGATGGGGTGGAGAGAGAGAGAGAGAGAGAGAGAAAAAAAACACACACACACACAAACTGGAAAGCTTACCATACTGTAACAATCCAAGGAAATCAAAACCTAAAGTCTGCTGAAGCCCTCGCCCGGGGGACGCGGCGTAAGCGCGCCTGCTGATTGTGTTTCCCAGCCGCCGGTTGCGGCTCGCACGGCGTACGCTCGCTTGCAATCAAAATTCAGCGCACGGCTACAGCTTAGGGAAATATACCACGCGGCGCAAGCGTTTGCGGAAATGATCCGCACGTGAAATAATGGCTGATAAGGAGGGAAGCAGCTGGAGGAATATGGTGAGCTAATGGTAAAACAAAACGTGTATGACGCGAGGGCAGAAAACACCAAAAACCTAGCATTTCGTTTTCCCCTTATTGCACACAAACACACAGACACACATATACACACACGGCAAAGGTGGATAGAAAATTTAAGCAATATCAAAATAGATATTGAGCGCGTAAAAAGCGTGACTGTCGGTGAACAATGGAGAAGCACCAAAAAAAAAAAGCTTAAGAGCTTTAACTTTGCTCTTACCTCGTCACAGTGCTTCAGCGCAATACGTTTTCTTTATTATTGTTTTTTTTTGTTTGCTTCCTCTCTCAGATCGGACCTGCGATGCCGAAGTCCATCTTGTTTTCGCCCGGCATTAAAATCCCATCGCCATCGAGAACGGTCCAAAAGTACCAGAGCAGAGCAGTGGCAAAGAAGGAGGGAAGCAAAATCAAATCAAATCACCTCGGACCAGCCACCCGGTCCTGGCTGACGCAGCGAAAGTTTACGCACAATCACGGTAATTGCATTGTAATGTATAGGAAAACAATTGATTTGATGTGCCGACCCAAGGGCCGCCCTTGATTATTCTGGCGAGGGAAAGCAATTCGCAGTGAGCATAGGCGGACGCAACGGATCGCCTTTCGTCGGTTGGGCTGGTGCTTTATTTATTTGTTTAGTTTATTTTCTTGAGAACATTAAAAATGATTTGCTCCTTTTTCTTCTTCTTCTTTTTCTTCTTCTTTTTTTATTCTTCTTTGATTCGTTTACCGATTGCAATTGAGTACATTCTGCTCGAAATTGTGCTCATTAGTTCACCTTTAAAGAACACTCCCTGTGCGAAATTGCATACTTTGCGGCGTTTTTATTTTTTTGCCTGCTTCAGTAAGACTATCTCCCTTTTCCTTGTCATGTTGGAGCTTTCTTGTTTTTTTTTTACTTTACTCTACAAACTGGCAAAACTAACCATCGGGGCAACCGGTTTCGCCCGGTCCCATCAATCGATAAGGTTCAACCGATTCGGTCGATCGTGCAAGCTCTGTTTGCGGTTCTATTGCAAATGTTTTCCGACCCGCAGTGGTCGGTGCGCTTGTCCCTGTGGCCTGCCTGTAAGCACACAACGCGCGGGGCCAGTGCTTGCGCTTGTCAATTGAACGGGGTGGACGATAAATTAAAACAAACTATGTGCCCGCGAAAGCGACGAGAAGAGAGCGGATCCGATGGCCAGTATTTTTCTCTGTGTGCATGTCGTGCTGCGGGGAAATTCAACATGTTCGTGTCGTTTTATTTGATTTCAAAAATAAAAAAACCCACTAACACGAGAGCACCAAAACCACAACAACAGGGACGGGAGAGAGTGAAAGAGACCAACAGAAAAATAAACTGTCCCTCAGCTAACTGTCTACCTTTTCGCTTGAGGTTGAGGTTTTTCTAAATGTCCTTCGTAAATTGTGCGTCCAAA
>NC_064600.1:6597258-6622258 GCF_943734735.2 Anopheles gambiae | reverse complement strand
CCTGCTGCCGAACGCGACCGCCGGTGAGTGTGCGAAATGCAAAATGAGTTCATAAAATGATGCCAATCATGTTTGCCGTTCCCTTGGAAGGGCTTTTTGTTGTTGTTGCTGCTGTTGTGGTTGCTTTGTTTGTATGCTCAGTCGCGTTGCACGTAAAGTTAGCGAGTGGGGTAGGTTTCGTTGAGCCGCCGCCAGAATGGCCCGGGGGGGAAAGTGATGTGCGGTAGATGCTTCCGCTGTGTGGGGAGACGCTGTGCCATTTTTAGCAATACCAAGCGGCAAAGGAGTCACTGCCAATGCTGTACAATTTTGCTTTATGGTCGCTTTCTACACATTTTTTGTTTTTTTTTTTTTGGGAGAGGGAGTTGAGATTTCGTATCGAATAACAAAGAGAAATGGGCGCTGCTCACGCAACGGACCGACCAATCACTCGCCGTGTTCGGCACAGTGCAACAGTTTTATGAGCAGCGAAGGATTATTACAACATTTCGAGGAACGTTCGAGGTTTATGTAACCTTTGGTTTGACGTTTTGCTAATAGATTTTAGCAATGACGGCCTGTTCTTTCATCCTTATACCATAAAGCAAACGCTGTAGTATTATTGTAGGCTTATTGAAAAGGATTACAGTTTGCTATTGTTAAGATTTTTAAAGCAATGGACATACATTTTTAATGAATAAAATAATTAATTTGAAGCTTACATTTTTTCGAGACACAATCCAACACGTGAATAAAAAGAATATTTTAAATCTCACATTACTCCATTTTAAGTGAATTTTATTTACGATGTCTTAACCAAAGCATACCTTAGGGCGCTTAACCATATCGTCAAGGCATTATTCCCCTGATTAAAACTTCATATTGCATACCTTCAGGCGAATATGACAAAAAAGGCGTACCCATTGCATTATTTTAGGCGTTTATATGCCTTCAAATTCATAACTTTGTTTCCTCTACCATTGAATGAGATCATACATTTGCAAATGTACGGTATTTTACCTTTAAACAGCATCCATCACATCGAAAAGATTAGCCACTAACTATTCGCCACCGTTCGCCCGTTCCGTTCCGTTGCCAACATTTTAATCCCCAAAAATACGTCATCCTTTGCTGCGCACGGCTGCACACGGAAACACCCGCCCCACTCACGGTGGCATTCGCCCCCCTACGGTCTTTGTTTAGTGACATTGCGGCCCTTAAATCCATTACATCTTGCCATCAATCTACCCGAACACCGACCCGCCCACCGCATTCGCCCGGTGCTGACGGGGTGGATTTAACGGTAGCAATTAAAATTAGTGGATCAAACAGCTTCATCTAGCCCCGGCACACGCCCACCCGCGGAACCAGAGTCGGTGCCATGAGTCGAGCCCGCTGCTAAACTTTCGCCCTTTTCATAGGGCCCGAAAAACTATACCATCGTGACCTGCTGCACTACCTCCCTCTCCCCCACCTACCGTTTGCTTCAACATCTTACCATTGCTTTGCAGGGCAGGATGCGCACCGTCTTCGGCGTCTTCGGGGAAGAAACTAAAAGTTTCCGACTCCCCATTTCGCCCGGTGCAATGGGACAAAGCGCTACCTAAGCGGTAATTTTGCTACTTTCGCAGCTTTTTCCGCGATCCCTCGACCACCCGATGCCCTCCCCACAGCGCCCAGTGCGTTGCATTTCCAGTGCAGCGCTGTCGCACAGATAGTGCCCCACCTTCCTGCCGCACCTTTTGCCCGCTCGTGCGCGGAAAGTTTTCGTGGAAAACTGATTAACGTTTTGCAGCAACATAATTATGAAAATAACCGTCGCTCCACCGGTTGACGGGCTGCGAGTGAATTTTCTTTTCGTCAGAGTCTGGCTGGAGTTTGTCCTGGCCGTTCTGGTCCGCCCCCCCCCCCCCCCCCCCCTCGCTCAAGAATGCTAATCGTGCTGGGGTGCGTTTCGGGCTCGGTGCGGTGCAGTCTGATCAGCAATTCATAAGCGCTTGAGGTGCAGGATTATTCAAAGCGAGCGTTTGCTCATAATTTTTTTTTTACCCTACTATCTAATGCTTTTGGAAGCGTTCAATGAGTGCTGCAATTAAATTAGTCCATTGACTTCGTTTCGCTGGCTTTAAACAAAAGCGATGGCTGCTAATGGTATAATGAATCACGAACGTTAAATAGAATTGTCTTATTTTTAATGTGATGCTGTAAAACGAAAATTAACTTCAATTAGCAGAAATACAGAAAATGTACGTGAATTGCATACCTTTAGGCGTTTCACTGTAGAAATATATTTTTGTTTTTTAGTTTTTAACCATAATCTGCTCGAATGGTGCTCGAGATATAAAAAAAATGTGGATTTTGTGTGATAAACCGTGTAGAAAGTGTCAAAATTTCGTTTGTGCGTGCGAATGACCTTCTTCTATTGGACGAAGATGGCGTCCAATTCGTTTTAGAAAAATTTGCTTGAAAATGAAAATGTTATTTCCCAAAGGATAGAGAAGAAATCATCGAGAAATACACTTCACAGTCGATTTTAAAAGGGCTTGTTCTAAAAGTCCCTTAAACTGGTGCAGTTTAAGCTCGAAACCCCGATTTTAGAACTCGAAAATTGGGCTGTAATAGAAGGCTTGGTTTAGATGTGAACTTTTGTAATATTACCCTTCTTAATAAGTACGTATGATCCGTTGAAGATAAACTTCTTTGTAATAATAATAATAATAATAATATTATTATTATTATTATTATTATTATTATAATTATTATTATTATTATTATTATTATTATTATTATTATTTGAAATAATGAAAATAAAAATAAAAATAATAATAAGAAAGAAAATAATAATCATAATTATAATAAAATGAATAGTTATACTAATAATAATAATAATGATAATAATTATAATAAAAATAATAATAATAATAATGATAATAATAATAATAATAATAATAATAATAATAATAATACCAAACTGATGGTGGCAACATCAGCGGACCTACCAATAAATAATCCAAATCTACGTAGGCGTGATGTACAGATAGGTGAACGCACTTTTGAAGTCGTCCCAGAATTCACCTATCTTGGGTCAAAGGTCAGCAACGACAACAGTATGGAAGTTGAGTTGCGCGCAAGGATGCTGGCTGCCAACCGGTCATTCTACAGCCTGAAAAAGCAGTTCACCTCAAAGAACCTGTCGCGACGGACGAAGCTGGGACTATATAGTACTCACATACGCCTCTGAGACATGGACACTGTCCAAATCTGACGAAGCCCTCTTAGCCGCGTTCGAGAGGAAGATGCTCAGAAGGATACTTGGCCCCGTATGTGTGGAAGGACAATGGAGGAGCCGCTATAATGACGAGCTATACGAGATGTACGGCGACCTCACTGTCGTACAGCGTATTAAGCTCGCCAGGCTCCGGTGGGCTGGCCATGTTGTACGCATGGAAACGGACGACCCAGCCCGTAAAGTCTTTTTAGGCCGTCCACAAGGACAGAGGAGGCGTGGTAGGCCCAAACTGAGGTGGCAGGATGGCGTGGAGCCGTCCGCCATTAAAGCCGGGATAACGGACTGGCAGACGAAGGCGCGAGACCGTGAGCGGTTTCGGACACTCCTGAGGCAGGCCAAGACCGCAAAGCGGTTGTAGCGCCGGATAAGTAAGTAAGTAATCAAAATAATAATAATAATAATAATAATAATAATAATAATAATAATAATAATAATAATAATAATTATAATAAAAATAATAATAATAATAAAAATAATTATAATAATAACAATAATAATAATAATAATAAAAATAAAAATAAAAATTGTTATTATAATGATAATGATAGTAATGATAATAACAATAATAGTAAAGTAATAATATTAATAATAATTATCATTATTTGAATATTATTATTACTATAATTATAATAATAACAATTATTATGAATATAATAATAAAAATAAAAATAATCATAATAATAATAATAATAATAAATAATTTAATAATAGTAATATCAATAACTTTTTCCCATGCTACATTTCTGAATGTTTGAAGAGAAAAAACTTTCATTTTGATTGCCAAGAGGGCTGTGCTGTGACAATTCCTAAAACATTACAGCTGCACGCTTTTAATGAACGTTTTGGTTTTTCCTCACCGTTCCGTTTGCGTGCGGTGCAGGTTGCATAACAAAAGGCGCACGCATGTAGTGCTACGTAAATTTGATAGCATTCATAAACTTGCAATCAAAACTGTGCGCAATCAAATTCGTGAACGCGTTTCATGTTTACGGTTCCACGAATTTTTGCTCGCACCTTTTATTACAATACAAGTCCAACTATTTGTGTTTTTTTCGTTCTCTCTCTTTTTTTCCCTGTCGCGTGGCGTGTGGTGAAGTATCTCGCTTTACCGTTCAAAACGCAAATATAATCGAAAAGAAATGCCTGTCGCCGGGCTGGCAAGCGGGCTTTGCGTGCATCAATGCCATATTGTCACGATCAAAGCGTATTGACTTTGGGCTACCTCCAGCCGTCCGCAAGCGCTGGCCAACAAAAGTCAAATAACGCTCAGCACCGCCTCTCTTTCTCGCGCTGTCCCACACGGCAAACTTACACACAACCAGAATCGCTCACAATTAGCGGACGTTTCAAGGAAGCGGAAACAGTGCTCGGGCAAAACTCAAACTCACTCTCTGTCTCTGCACAGCGCCCGTACAATCGACAATCGTAGTTTGCGAAAGCGCATCGGTGACAGTCGTTCAGCACAGCCAGCCGGCCATGCTCGGCCGGTACGAATGCGATCGACACAAATGCCAAACGAGCTTGGGGCAAGCGCACGGCAAGGCGGGGGCAAGCACGTGAAGCAAACTTTTTCACTCCCACGGCTCCGCATCGGTAGCTGAGCCGGGGATTTTAAGCGCGGTGCACTTTTTTTTTACCGCACATATCGTTTGCTCGCCCGAAACCGTTCGCTCGGACGGTGGCTTTGATCTAGTTCGCGTGCGGACGCCAGCCGTTAGCACCAGCCAGCCAGCCAACCTTTTGTGTGCCTTCTTGTGAAATGTGCATTACAAGTTACTGTCATTCATCTGCATTGGATGTGAAACGGTGTTGGGAAGTGTTTTGTTTTTATTTTTATTTTTCATCTTGCGTTGCAAATTTCGGGCACAGCGTCCATATTTCATTTCACTACCGAGAGCGTCACCAGCCCAACTACGTCACGGTTGGGATGGATTTTGAGGAAAAGCAATTTTAAGGTGCTTTGAATCGAACGGTGCAAAAAACAAAACATAATAAATAAATGTAATAACATATATTTTGTTTGCGCCGGAAAGCTGGACCATGGGTATGGTTATCTGGCAAAACAGACGGCTAGTGCATACCTTTAGGCGGATTGTAAGGATTGACTTTCCAGTTCAGTGGGTAATAAATTGCCTACGGCAACTGAAACTCAGCACGAGCGTATCGGTCGTTATATCAAAGAAGAAGAAGAAGAAGAAGAAGAAGAAGAAGAAGAAGAAGAAGAAAATAAGAAGAAAAAGAAGAAGAAAAAGAAAAGAAGAAGAAGAAGAAGAAGAAGAAGAAGAAGAAGAAGAAGAAGAAGAAGGAGAAGGAGAAGAAGAAGAAGAAGAAGAAGAAGAAGAAGAAGAAGAAGAAGAGGAAGAAGAAGAAGAAGAAGAAGAAGAAGAAGTCATTTATTTGGTTCTACATCAGTAGACAAAGTTGTGCTTTAAGCTATGTTATTCTTTAAGCTTTTATTCATTACATCTTTAATTGCATAATGAAGGGCGCACATGGTTACAAACGCATTTTCGAGCATGTAGAATCGAGCATTCGAGCAAAATACCTTTAACTGGCGCGTTAAGCTTCCCTTAAACAGCACCATTTGAAGGGAGTTTTAGACAAAAATACTCTTCAAACTCGTCTGTGATGCGACCGTTTTGTTATTTTCTTCTGGATACACTGAAAAATGACGTTTGTTATAATTTGTCGTGTAGCCATTTCATGCTAAAAAGCACCATTTTTTTACAATATAATACTGCACAGCATGCTTGCTTTCTTCGTGCTTCTTCGTCCAAAAAAGCCAAAGCAAATCGCCATCGTCCATCGATAGAAACAAGATTGGAACCGAGTTAACATTTCGTTCACAATCTAGAATTGGACAATGAAACATTTTTGACATTGTAGTGTAACCTATCGTTGCCTACACGATTGCTGCAAAAAGATAACAAAATGAAGCTACACTGTGGCCCGTTTGCTGACCTGATGCTGTTGCCGTTGTTACACGCAATATCGTGCTGTGGAGCATTCCCAGACGCAAACACACATCAAACACGTGGGATCATCATTCGGTCGCCGGGCTAGATACACGCCGTCATGCTCTAACAACTAGCTGATGGCAAGATGGATGTTTCAGCAAAAAAAAAGAAAAGAAAAAAGAACAAAACTATTAAGCGGACAAAAACGAGATTCTTTCCCTCTTCCGTCCACCGCCACTGCCACATTTGAGCGAATGGGGAATTTGGTGAATGATAATGGAAGTAAATTGAAGCGTCATGTGTGAGGTAACGACCTAAGGGAGAGTGGGGGGAGGGGGAAACAGCTCGTTTCTGGCAAAGCGAGTGAAAAGTGAAAAAAGAAGGGCAAAAGAAGATCAATATGGATGGGAAGGAAAGGGAAAAAAAGCAGAAAGCAAAAGGAAAAACGAGAACAAAATTGCCAAACCGTTAAGCAAGTGACATCGTGCATCTTCAGAATTATAAAGAGCGAAGTAAAACAAAAAAATAAAACAAAACAAAGCCTGAAGAGCTTCAACAATACATGGACCGAAACAGGAGCAAAACAGCGGCAAAAAAAAGGAGAAAAGAACAAGAAACACAAACACACCGCTGGCACAAACGACCAGCCCGAAAGTGTCACTCGGGCAACGAAACTCTTCGAAGTTTTCCTGGCTCCCCTTTCCCCTCCCCCCCCCTCTCTCTCTCTTTCTATTCTCTTCCCGGGTGTTGCCTTTGCCGGAACGTTCCAGGCGTTCGACTGGCGAAAGAATGGTTTTGCCATTCTTCGCCATGTCCATGCGTCCTGCACCTCCCGGACCCCTCTGTCGACCTGGCATCCAAACTTAAGTGCGTGTGTGTGTGTGTGTGTGTGTGTGTATTTTTCATCATCATCACCATCGTTGGCAGCAGCCGACATCACATCATAATTATCATCACACGGCGCGCGTTGCCAACCGAAGCGCCATCATCATCATTTTTGCTAGGGAGAGGTCCGGAAGGTTGCTCCCCCATTCATACCTCCCCAAAGATCCTCCGCCCGCCCACCCACCGCACGGGGGCAGCTACGGTCAATCGGCTCGTCAGGCTCGGAATGGGAATCGTTTGCCCGCTATCGCTTCATTCCGCGCGCAAATGAGTCTCATCTGTCGCTGATGTCGCGCGATTTGCCGTCCGGGCGCTGTTGGCTTGATTATGATGACGAAAGCCCGCTGTGTGTGTGTGTGTGTGTATGGCGCTGCTGCTCGTGCAGGATGGGCGCATCAGGTTGGTTAGTTTTTGATTTCACAAAAAACCCCTCGCCAAGCGGTGGCGGCGCACGCAAAGGGCGAGTTTATTTGGCTTTGGCAGTGGACGAAAATATGCCGCCGGCGGTTGCTATAATTACTCGACCCGAGGTGCCCGAGCGCCCGCACGGCATTACTTGCAACTACATTCGACGGCGTTCGGCTTTTAAGTGGATTTACGATTGCGCGTACGGGATGGGCTCATTAGTTTGTGACGCTGTTGCATCCGTTCCCCCCCCCCGGTTTTTTGACTGATTGATCGGCTTATTCGCCGGGTGTTTTGGGAGGCCGGCTATTACATTAATAATGCACGCGCGTGCTGCATACATTTAGGCGAAGCGTCGATGATGCCTGCTTATTACACCGCGCGTGTCCAATGAACGCTAGCTTTTCCGCTTTAAAGCCTCCGGCCGATGAGCAAGGCAGCCGCTCGCAAAAGGGACCGGGTTCGAGACGCGCTCCAACATCATTAAACGGTCGGTGCCAGCTCGCTTTTATTTCACAACAGCCGTGAGTTTAATGGACACTACAACCGAGCGGTTGCGTTGCTTTTGCACGACCAAGCATAATTCAACAGCTTTATTTCAGCTCACCATAGCGTGATGCTCGCGTGGCACGCCAATTTGAGCGCCCGCTCAACATTTTTTGAACCAATTTCGGCGTAACGCTTGGCCGCGCGCCGGTAGTAGACCCGCGGGAAAAATAAAACCAAGCCATAAAACTGACATCTTACCTCGCTTCCGCAAGCCCCCGGCTTTGATGGTGGACAGTGGTGACAAATCTCGGCCTTCCACGAATCCTGCTCACTCATGTCATTTCCAATTGGTTTTTTTTTGGGTTGAGGTTGAAAAACAAAACGAAGGGAATAAAGCAAGGATGAAAAAGAAAAGTAGTAGCACGAAAAAAACAAACGAAACAGCACAAAACAATCAGTATAGTGCCCGCAAAACGGTCCACTTTGAACTGGGTGGTGAATTAGTCGGTGCAGCAGCAGATAAGGACGCGGCGATAAGATGACGTTGATGAGGTGCTGAAATGCTTGGCGACGCCCTCCGTCCAGGCCAGGCTCGCGCAATGGGTCGGAATTGTTTTTTTTTTTTTCGAACTTGAGGAAGGAAACAAAAACGAAAGAAGCAAAGTAAAGAACTATTTAGAAGCAAATGGAAAAGGAAGGCAAACACGCAGAGCAAGTGAAATGTGTAACGTTTTGTAGTGAACTAATACAACAACAACAACAACAGCAACAAACTGTCATCAGTAACAGCAGAGCACAAAAAAGAAGGCAATCGAAACGAAACAACAACAAAAAAACAAACACTCAACAAAAGCTAGCAAGATAAAGATGGCGAAAACGAAGCGAGAGCGCGCACCGTTTGATTGTTGGGTGACGATGGCTTTTCGCAATTGATAGAGAAAGGACAGACAAACCGGCCGATGAGGGTGGGCGGTGACAAAAAAAACACACACACACACACAGCGCCAAATGGAACCATCTTGACGGGCATTTATTTAAATTACTTTGACCTTTCTTTGTGGGGGCTTGTTTTTTGTTGGTCTCTTCCTCCCCCCCCCCCCCCATGGTTGTGGTCCGACGGCAGCCGACAGCGAAACCGTCTTGCGGCCGCCCGGGTGCCAAAAAACGCGCCTTCCACACCGATTGTTCGCGACAGACTGCAGCTACCGACGGCCCGGGGCAAAACGGTGGTCTCGGCAACCAGGGTGAATCGGTTTTTTTTTGTTTTTTTTTTATTCGTTTTTCTTTCCCTCCCGATGGATCATCAGCACCGGCGCTGGAAAAATAATGAGTGTAATAATAAAAATAATGGGAAAACGGTGGGGCCACAAACGGGCCGGACAAGGCCCCGGGAGTCACCTTTCAAAAAAGTAGCAACAACAACAAAAAGTCCCTCCCTTTTGGCAAGCAGTGAGCGAAACGACAGCCGTACAAGAATACGAGAGGAAAAAACAAACCACTGGGCGATCCCCCATCGTTTGTGGTTCGCTTTTTCGGTTATAAATGACATTTGAAACGGAAGAAAATTGCACCCGGGCTGGGCTAGAAATGGGCAAAAAACACACACTCACCCACACACCCTCTCTCTCCCCCCCCCCCCCCCCCCCCATCCACTAAGCCACCCACAGGCCGGCTTCCCACTTATCTTCATTTCTCACGCATTTTCGGGCACCATTATCATCATCTAGTTTCATTTTTCAGCGCATCAACGACACGGACAGGCGGGGCTGAGCGGGTGTGGGTGTGCGCTGCCGTCAGCAGAAGCGCTAGTGACCGAAACGAAACAAAAAACGCCATCCGTCCCCCCGCCACAAAATGAAACATCCCCGGCGGTCGCACGTCGATCGGTGGCGTCAATTAAAGTGAGTGGACGGTGGGAGTGATGGGGTCGGTCCGCCCCGAAAAAATACGGTTCAAGAGCGCCGGCGGAGCCGGTCCACCGTCTGTCAGGTTTGCAAAATGGAGTATGTACTCACATACACACACACACACACACACACACGGTGAGGGGGGGGGGGGGAAGAGAGAGAGGGCTGAAAATAAATTCATAAGCGAATGTGGCAGGGCACGGGGTGCGGTTGATGGCTGAAAGCGACACGTAATAATTATTATTTTTACCGTGAACGAAAAATATGGACAATGATGGGCATTGGGAAAGAGTGAGGGAGGGGGGGGGGTTTGGTTGGTTGGAAAAGGTAGACAAAGTAGGAGACAAAAACGTACGCCACTCGCTCCGCATTTATCATCGCACGCGGCGTATTTGTTCTTGCAAACGCTCGAATGCTTAATGGATAGTCTACCTTTCAGGCGCGCTGCAACGGGAAGCTGCAATAGGGGCGCGCGTAGCACACCGCAGCAAGGCTTTGCTTACGTTGCATAACAGAGCACTACCTTGTCGATTAAGATTTGTTTAGCTCAGAGTATTAAAAACATAATCCCTTCACACTTATCTTTTACAATTTTCAAGCAGATTAGTTGAATGTATTGATTAGATAGTTTTCAATTATGATGAAATATTCCTCAAAAGGGGTGCACCACCGTCCTAGAAAAAAACAGCTTGCTGTGATTTGTTTTTGGGATTTTGCGTAAGCTAAGATTCAGTTTCAATAAATAAACAGCAGAAAAGAGGTGTTACTCAAACAAAAGCAAAATCCATTTCATTTTATTCGTTACACTACCATCATTGTACTCATCTCAGAATAGAAATGCTAGCGGTATCATACAACCGTCAACATTCTTTTAAACAGATACCGAACGGGGCAGGACATTAAAAATATCTTAAAACGGCTGCCTCTCAGACGAAACAAGGATTCAATGCCTCTGAGCAAGAAACAAGGATTCAATGGTAGATAAGTGAAAAATTAATACAAAGGTTGTGTACGACTTTAAATTTAATTATATTATTTTTATAAATTAATAATTTAGCGTTGAACTCATTCGAATAATTGCCATGTATACTCATGCCTAGAATCATCCATTAAATGTTTAAAATATTTGATTAAAAAGCTACAATTTTAATTTTTACAATAGCTCAACTGGTGAGCACCTTTTTTTAGGAAAATTCTAGCATAATCATAATGCTCTACCTGTGGTTTATTCCTTTATTTTTTGTTAGATCAGGCTTAGTTTAGTTAGGATTATGTATTTTTATTTGTATTGTTAAATGAAATAAATGAAATGCATGGAATACACGAAATAAATAAAATAAACGAAATAAGTCGATAAATGAAATACATGAAATACATGAAATAAAGAAAAGAAATGAAATCAAATAATTAAATGAAACACATGAAAGAAATGAAATAAATGAAATAAATGAAATGAATGAAAAAATGTATAAGTCAAATAAATGATATGAATGAAATAAATGAAATAAATAAAAGAAATAAAATAAATAAATAAATAAATAAATAAATAAATAATTAAATAAATGAAATGAATGAAATAAATGAAATAAAAGAAAAAAAATTATTTTTATGAAATAAAAGAAAAATTAAATTATTTAAGTAAATAATGTAAATTGAATATATGATATAAATGAAATAATTGATAATCATTACATAAATGAAATAAATGAAATAAATGAAATAAATGAAATAAATGAAAAAAATAAAACAAATGATATAAATGAATTAAATGAAATAAATGAAATAAATGAAATAAATGAAATAAATGAAATAAATGAAATAAATGAAATAAATAAATTCAATGAAATAAATGGAATAAATGAAAAAATAAAATAAATTAAATAAATTAAATAAATTGAATAAATTAAATTAATTAAATAAATTAAATAAATTAAATAAATTAAATAAATTAAATCAATTAAATCAATTAAATCAAGGAAATAAATGCTGGAAATGAAATAAGTAAAATAAATGAAATAAATTAAATAATTTGTAAAAATTAAAAGATGACATAAAAGATTCCAAATTGGTTCTTTTAGCGTGAATTTGTGGTGATACACAGAGCAAAATATTTACACCACTTTGCCTAAAACTAAGCAACTATGAGCTCAAACTCGATAGTTAATCTCGCTCTCCTTCTCTCTTTTGCTGAAGTCGTTGGTTCTTTCCCTGCCAGCAAGTGAATTTATTATACCACACATCGGCTACCTTCCGCAATGGGCCCCGCCCGCCCAACCTTTCGCCAGCCGAGTGGAGTTGTTTGCGTCGGATTGGCAGAAACCCTCCACCCCCCCCCCCCCCCGCGCTTTGACACTCTTTCGTGAGCGAGAATGGCGAGGCCGGTTGGTTAACAGTGTTAGCAGCGCTCGCGAGTATTTATGCAAGGGCTAAGCCAAAAGTTATACAACCACTCGAGTGGCATTAAGATCCGCAAATATAACGCAAACATCCTACCGCCACCAGCCGGCCGGTACCGGTACGGTGGTGCTACCAGTGACCGAGCCATCCTTTCCCAGGCGTTCTGGTTGTTGTGTGTGTGTGTGTGTGTGATGTGTTTTTTTTTACCTAACAGACACAGGGTTAGCCGCACGAAACAAAAGAAAACGGGTCCCGTCT
Source organism: Anopheles gambiae (assembly GCF_943734735.2). NCBI lineage: Eukaryota > Metazoa > Arthropoda > Insecta > Diptera > Culicidae > Anopheles > Anopheles gambiae. The sequence continues at coordinate 6,609,692 of NC_064600.1, read as the reverse complement.
TGGGCACTACGGAAGGAAGTGCGGAGGGCGGTGGTATTGTGTTCCGTTCTTTGGAAAAACCCGAATTTCACACTCGCTAACCTTGCCCACAAAACAGGAGGACTCCAGTGGGAGAAAGGGCGTTTGTTGATGGCTTGACTGGGTGAGCTTTCACTGGGTGAAGCTAAATAAACTTACGGCCTACTAGATCCAGGCTAGCTGCGCTCCTGCGAGTGGATGGGCAGAAGAGAAGGAGGTGGCAGACAGGTGGGCGGTGGAAGAACAGGCATCGAGCAGCATACACGCCCGGCCCAGCCAGCCCAGCTTCTTAGTTCGCCGGTAGTTTGGTTTTAATCTCTCCTACTCTTAAAAAGCTTTTCACGATTTGCGCCTTGCATACTTTTAGGCGGGCTTTCTGTTTCGCGTTGACGGGGGCAAGTGGGGGGGGGATATAATTTCAGTTGCAAGCCCGCTTCGAACGCTTAAAGACTTGCTCCCTCCTTCTCTCTCTCTCTCTCTCTCTCTCTCTCGGCGCCCTCGGTTAAGAAAATTGCCGGCCCTGGCTCGAAACGCGGTGGCTTAGGCAGCCGCAGCTGACCAACATCCGCCTGGTTTGCTGCTTGCCGCATCGGCACGTCTGCTTTTACGCCCTTTACCGAGGCGAACAGCAACACGCCTCCCTTCCCCCGTTTTTACCGGCAGCTTGTTGCGTTCCGTGCTCCATCGACGCCAAGCTGTTTAAGCCCCAAGACTGTGGCCTAACACTGCACGCCCAGTGGAGTGCTCCAATATCCATCCTCTTTCCTTCTCTCTCTCTCTCTACCTACACACACACACACATGGGAGGGGGTGGAGTGGGCAGCTGAAAGATTGTTCTCGGATAGTTTTCCACTTCAGTAGTGGCAGCGGCGGCCGTCTTTCACGACCATTTATCTCCCGGACAACCACGGGGTGTGTTTGTAAGGGGTGGCCTCACAGTGTTGCAGCATTTTAGGCGCGCAAGGGAACGACCAGCGCAGAACGGTATAGAAATAAAGTAATTCCTGGGTCTTCCGGTCCCAGCGTGGGCGTCCGTCCACTTCGTTTACCCACGCGCGAACGCTCTTCTTTCTGGCTGCGTTTTGTTGAACTTTCCCCCCCCCCCCCATCAACACAGGCCCACGTGCATTGTTTTTCGGCACTTGCGTCCCGCCGAGCTGAGTGCTTTCTTTCGCACACTTTGTGCGGACAGGCCGGTCAGCCCACGATGCAAACACACACACAAAAACACACATGCTGCTGTTTAGTTGATTCATTAACGCGCAAACTAAAGGCAACGCTCCTGCGCACGTCCAGGCACGTGGAGTCGCAGGGAGGAAAGTGTCGAGTGGCTTTTGCTGAATGAAGTTCTGAAGGCTCGAAAAATTACCCGTACTTCCCTCACTTCCATCCTCAACCATCCTATCGCGCCCATACGCTTTTGTTTAACCCATTTCACTGACAATCCCACTCCCAACCGTGGGGAGGAAAATAAAATGAGCGAACGAAAAAAACAAAACAAAAAAACAAAACAAAACAAACTCCCAACAAAAAGGATCAGTATTTGGAATTTCATTGGCTCATTGAGTGCAGCCGACGTGCCGTGGAAGCTGCACAGAGTGGAGCACAAACCTTTCTCCCTCTCTTTCTCTCTCTCTCTCTCTCTCTCTCTCTCTCTCTCTCGTGCCGGGGTGAATCTGTTTTATGTTGCGTTGTTCACATATTTGCTTTGCGATTTTTAAGTCATCGTACAATGCAGCGGTTTGCGGTGGGCAGGGGAAGGCTAGGGGCTTACGGTGGGGGAGGTACGAAACGAAGCGGGTGGAAACACACACACACACACACACACACACACACATTTGGCTGATTTATGCGGAGCGTTTCGGCTTTGTTTTATTTGATGACGGAATCCTTTCCCAGCGATTGCTGCAGCCCACATTACACCGCCACGGTAAACGCGGACGCAGAGCAAAGGAAACGGTGCTTGTAAGAAGGTAGAGGAGGCAGGAGGGGGGGGTGAAGAGGGGAAGGAGGAAGCGGGTTTTTATGTTGCAGGTGGAAAACTAACAATAACAATAAATAATTTTCAAGTGCTCCAAGCTTGCGGGGTGCACCGAGCGCAGCGATTTGCTACACCGCGATGATCCACCGTATCCTGGTCATGGCGCCAGGAAGTGCAAGCTGACTTCAAAGGCGCCCGGTCGGAAAGGAATCAAGGTCTTCGGTGGATGCGTGTGGTGGGAGAAAGTAGGAGGGTGGTGGAGGGAGGGAGGGAGGGGAGGTGTTGGAAATGTGAGAAAGAGAAGGCTGCCAGCACCGCCGGGAGTGTCATGTGTGGGCACAGCGCATTCAAAGCAAGTTCCCATAAGGTGTGGTCGATTCGGTTCGGATGCTGGTGCTGGAAGTATCTGGCGAAGGAAAATATAGAAATATGTTTCAACGACAACACATACACACAAACAGATGCGTACATACGAGAACATATATAAACACTATCACACACACACACACCCACACACAATACAGCAGAAACGGCTGGGCGTCGACCAGAAAGTCAGGCAACGAGCTACAGTGTTGCATTTGCACATAACCCGCTTACACTTGAGCTGCAATGGCTCTCGATGCTGGCTTGTACGTAGTCCCCGTCCTCCATATTCCTCCTGCACGTCCCTCCTGCACTGCCCGACCCAATCCCGGTTGCGGTAATGGTTGGAGAGTGGATTGTCATGTTTTAAATATACCGTCAGAATGATTGTGTCGCTCATTCCTACCATGCCTCTATCTCTCTATCTCTCTGCCTCTCTTTCTCTCGGTACTTTGCGGTTGCAGGGAAGCGAGTTGATGGAGGAGCTAACCACGACCCATCTGCCGGGGGGGGGCCCCCACACTCCATTCCATTCCATTCCGCAAACCCCTTCTTTGCGAGTGTGCGGTGAATCTTCTGCACGAGCGTCTAGGATGGGGACGGTTTCTTTTATTGTTCTTTTTTGCCAGTTGATTGCTTGATCTTAAGCTCTCCCAAAACCAACAACAAAAGAAACAAAAGCTGCATAACAAATCTTCTTCCTCTACACAAACACGTTCCTTGCGGTGGGAAGCCCAACTTCGATCGATTGTGTTTTACAAACACGCCAATCACGCCACACCCCCCCCCCCCCCCCCCCCGGCAAGTTTGTGTGTGTGTGTGTGTGTGTGTCTCACACATCTTTCTTACCTGTCCCCATAAGTGTGCGGGCGTTTGTGTGGTTACCTTGTTTAGCACCTTTTTGCGCTTTCTTCCCAGCTCGATGTGACGCCTCGGGTAAGGGAAATGAATGTCAAGCAAACACACAAACACACAGCGGCACTGGGCCGTGCACTGGGCCCCTCGGGGCACACAGCACGATGGGTAACGAAATGTCATAACCATAAATCTCGGGGTTCGCCTTCGACCGGCCGGCCGCACATCCAGGACAGCCCTGGACACTGTCACACTTGAGCGTGCCCGAACCCGACGCCGAAATAAAGCGAACGATTATCAGCAGCCCAGATTCAATCTTGCCATCCCCATAAAACCCCGGGCCAAGAGAGAGAGAGAGAGAGAGAGAGAGAAAGGGAGAGAGAGAAAGAGAGAGAGAGAAAGAGAGAGAGAGAGAAAGAGAGAGAAAGTGAAAAAGAAAGGTACAAAAACGCATCCCACATTTCGATTTATCTTACAAACACTTTGCCCAGAAAATGGCCTGCAGCAGCAACAGCAAAAAAGGGCTCCTCAACGATATCATTCACCAAAACATCATCCGGCGGTAGACGCTACTGTGCCTGCGAACGGACGCACTGAGGGGAGCGAGCGCCCGGAGCGCCTCCCGCAAGAAGGAGAGATGATACAGTGGAAGGATCTGGATGTGGGGCTGGTTTTTTAATATAATGATTTTTCTTTTCTTTGATAGGTGAGAGCAACCGTAGTGTTTGGGTTTGCTGCCCTTTTTGTGGGCAATTTTGCACAGTCGCGGTGGTCGCGGTGGGATAATGCAGGGGAGGAGAATATTCTTGTTGGCAAAAAATTAAATGCAAAAAAAGCCATAAGGCTCAGGTGACACAGTGCGGTAATGGAACGCCCCAAAGCAAGGCGAAGGCAAACCTCGTAGAAAGCATGCTTCGCGTTGCGGTTTGCATAACTGTGGGCGCTGTCAAAGGTGCGCCTTGGAATTACAAGCAATTTGATTTTGAAGGGGTTTTGTTTTGTTCTTATTAGCTTTAAAATCATGCATGACAAACGGTTGCGTCCAATTGCACCTCTGCAGAACGATTCCGGCTGCAGCAAATGTTTGCCGAAGGGCAGGAAGAAAATCAATTCAAGACGATTCCACGGCCGGAGCATGCTTTGAACCGTCTCAGCCAGCCCACTGCTCGTAAGTGGCTACTTTCCGGGAGACGATCCTCTGCCAAACGGGGGCGATTGAACGATTGCCTCGAAACGAAATGGGAAAATTCTCAACGAGCTCGTTCGTGCGTGAGTGTGTGTGTGTGACCGTCACTTTCTTGCTTCCACCATTACCACCCATCGCACGAGTGCAGCTGGCACACACACACACACACTAACGTGTGATTTATGTCCTCCGTAGGAAAACCATTTATTACCGCAAAACGCCCAATGGTGAACGATGAACGATAGGACATCATTGAAAAGTGCTTTACAACAAAACGGCACTTCGCCGTTATCCTCTTGCCCCTAGGAGCGGCACGAAGGCGCCCGCACCCTGTTTTGGGAAGGTGAGGGTGGGGGGGGGGGGGGCGGAAAAGAAAAAGGTAGTTTACTACGTGCCGTGCCAGTAGTCGCCGCTGCAGTGGATCCACAAGCACTGGCGAAGCCGTTGAGCACAATAATGGTTGTGGAAGGAGGTGAAAGGAGAGAAGAGGGAGGGGGGAAGAAAATGGTAACGCCTTCTCCGAAACTTTCCTCCAAGCCAGGAAGAAATCCATCTCAAAACTCTTGTTCACATTTTTTTCTGTTTTTTTTTTTGTTGCTTCAACAGCCTTTCCCCTGTCGCATATGGCCAGATGGCTTACGACTTTAAGGTAATATGGGAGCAAGCAGTGTGTGCCGCAAAGCAGGAAGCAAAGCCTGGTGTGAAACACGATTCAGAAGCGTAAGCTGCACACTGTACATTGGTCTCCTTCGTACCGTCCCATCCCATCAGACGGAGCGAAGGGTACATGGCAGCCGTGGTGGCGACGAGCGTTGGCCCAGAGGACGGCGCACCAGTAATTCGATTTTTATTGCCAAACCGGAGGGAAAGTAATTAGTCTCACTTGTCGACTGCGCCCGTCGCCAGCCGTATCTGACGGCCAGGCGGATAAAGGTCAGTGGTTGGTTGGCGCGGGGTAACGAAGGCAGCGGTATGACGGTTGATCCCTTGAAGATGCAAGAACGGTATTTGCAAAGCATTACACCATTTATTACACACGCTCAAACGCTTAAATGAACAATCATGGTAAGCGGATTGCATACAGTAGGGCGTTTAAAAAAACTACGTTAGCAGTGTTACTTTCGGCGATTGCGCCTAAAGGTCTGCAAAATGTTGCCGAAAAATGCTCAAATTGTCAATACGGCTCTCAAAAAGAGAAAAGCTTTTTCAATTTTTCATCAGTGTTTAATTTACTATTATTTATATTCAATGCGTTTTTTTTTTTACATTTTTCAACTACACACATTCATCATACGTAAGGAAACTGTTTAAAATTGCAGTAATATCTTTCGCGCCATTGCTCTCGCTGCTCTCGAAGGGTTAAGAAACATGCCACCTGCGTTTGCCGCGAATGTCATCGAGCAATATATCATCCATCTTTCCCTTCTCCATTCCCCTGTGCCCGTTCCCTTTACTGATACTTCTATACAGCGCTAGCGCACTCCCGGGAGCTTATCCCTGCCCCCTCGCTAACCGGTTCGTCTTCCGACACGTCTTGCGAAGACGTCGTCGATCGTTCGCGAACCGATTACCGAAAATCGTTCCACTGCGCGGAAAAAAAAACCGGAAGCAAGTGATGTAAATCGTAACGCCAGGATTGGGCAGGGGCCTGCTACGCCAATGCAGTTTGTACCCGGTGTACGTGCCTGTACCGTTGCAAGCTGAGCCCCCCCCCCCCCCCCCCCCGGGCTACGGGCCACAGTGGGGCTTTGCTCTGAGCCCTGCGTTTGCGTGTGTGTCGTGACGATGCGCAGTATACCGCAGTGTTGGCACCGTTAATACACAGCTCTCGCTTTTATGGCACATACTTTCGTCGGCTGGAAGCAGTTGCGTTTGCAGGCGAACTGATTTGGAAGCTGTTTGCGGTACTACACTTAATCATAGCAATAAAAAAAAACTAATAATAATAAAAAAAAACAAAACTATGTAGTTGCGTTGAAGTAAGAGCGCCCAAGTTGTTGAAATGGTAAGCGCCTAAAGGTATGCAAGCGAATTGGCATCATTCATAAATAAGCTCGTGGCAACTCATTCCTTCAGTAGCAAATGCTTTGCAGCGCATACCTTTAGGCGCCACCAGCCAATCGTAATGCTAGCCGATGCCATAAATTTCCCTCACTACAATTTGTCAACAAGCTGTAAACAATATTGCCGCCTGAAGCTGCCGCTCTAAATCAAAAATGCACTTCAGCGTGGCACACTAACTCGCGGATGATAAAAAATGTAACATCTCAATCGCGAAGCTGGCACGGCTTCACTAGCAAACTCATATTAACTGCTCATCAAAAGTTGCCATAAAAATTACGTTCCTCTTGCTGACGGTGCTCGCCCCCTCCCAAGCTGAATTCAGTGAGTCAGAGGAGGCGCACGCACGCATGCACAGAGCAACTCATCATCATTTCCCAGCGCCCGCACGCCCGAAACGTTGCGGAACGTTGGGCCATAAACGATCGTATGCTGGAAGGGGGGTAAATTACATCCACATCCTTGTCGCATTATTTATGGGCACACAAGTGTTCGCTTCACCGCGACGTGACGTCTTCTCCGCACACACACACACACACACACTCAACATTTTCGGCGGCTTTGGCCTTCTCTGGGCGGATGCAAATGAAGCTGCCGCCACTAGCGGGCCTGCGACTTCCTTGTGCCAGCTTGTGCCGCGCATCAACCGGTACAAACCGGCTGCTCGAGATTATGAATCACAGTAGCGCTTTAGTTTCTTGCTTTTGCGCTTTTGCCATTGCTGCTATTCTACTTGGGCTCTTTATCGTTTTCTTTTTTGTCGTACGACTTTTCTAAAGGATGACAATTATTCAAACGAAGGTAGCAGAAGAAAAATGCAACACCGGTGCTTTCTCTGTACCCTCTCTCTCTCTCTCTCTCTCTCTCTCTCTCTCTCTCTCGCTCTCTCTCTTTGTGTCTTTAAAAATAAAGTTTTCCTCCAAACTCGAGCGTGGAGACAAATTCATATTCCCAGCCAGCTTACTGACCACCCACTGCCGCCACAGCTTCGCATGTTGATCCGTCCCATACTCTGCTCGGGAATAAAAAAAAAAAACCTCACCCCCCTCCCACCGGTAGAGCTGAAACGTGCGCTGCAAGAAAAACTGCAAGCTGCACAAATTGAAGAGTAATAGTTTTCAATTTACGTAGGGAAAAGTTAAATGGAAAGAAATTTTATCTCTCTTACTTTCGTGCCGGTGTGCCTCTGTTGTGCCCTGCCACACACAAAAAAAAAAACGGCGACCAGGAGCAGGCACGAGGCGCAATTTGATATTTGCATGCAGCTTGCTAGTGGACAGTGTGGACAGCAAGCGAGCGAAAGGCCGGGCACGATTCGGGGGTTAACTTTTCGAGGCTAGAAACTCCGGCACTCCGGAGACGCCCGGGCGCTTGCAAGGTGTGCGGAGCTGTTTTGTGCGGAGGCTGATGGGTTTCGCTCTTGCCTCTGCTCATCATTTTGCGGTTGATGCGGATGTTGATAAACGGTGTTGTGATAATGGTGAAGAAAATAATCATTAAAAGTTTTAAAAAAATGTTTTATTTTAATAAAATAAGCGTGTCACTACAATAATAATATGCAAGTAGATAAAACAGGTAAATTCGTTGAAATAAAAAAAGAAATAATGGAATTGATAAGCACTTCAGTAAAAAGTGCTTTTAATGAAAAGTAAAAACAACATATTTTACAAAATAAATTAAAAAAAATTGGAACATAAATAATATGAATATATAATAAGATGTTAATTAAACAAAAAAAAGAAAAAAAAGAAAATCAAGTTTAAATTGCAATGAAACAAGATCGAATGAAAACAGAACAGAACAAAACCACAGTAGTGTGAAAAAGATCGCGTAAAAACACTCTCGCTCTCTTAAACGAGATTAAACAGAGCCTTTGGCAAAGGCTGAAAGACTGCACCAAAGGGGGCAAAACGAAACCAAAACCAAAATGGACAAGATCAATAACAACAAATCAAAGCAAACCAGTTTTTCCCCAGTTTCGGCTCGCATAAATATAGAAACAAAAGGCCGAAAACTGGAAACATAATTTGCCACTCACCTCACTGCACCCTCTCCCCCACGCTTATTGCCACCGACACCGAGCTTAACTTCTCTTCATTGGTTTTGCACGATTCGTGTGGTTTGTTTGGTTTTTTATTTCTTTCTTTTTTTTTACTAGTTTTTTCGCTTCGGCTTTATTTGCTTCTTTCGGTGAAGTATCTTCACAGAAAGAAGGGCGCAAAAGACACACACACACACACACACACACACACACACACACACACACACACACACACACACAAAGGCAAGGGAAAAAGTTGCTAGAGCAGCTACTTCCGCGTTGCTCGATTTTTTTTTTCGAATTTGTTAAAGTATAAAATGGAATAGATCGGAAGAAGTTTACCTCAAGCTGGTTATATGCAGATTTTGAGTTGCCACTCTGTCCACCACGGTTCCTTTTGTATTTGTGTGTGTGTGTGTGTGTATGGCGGCTTTTTGTTCCGCAGGCGCTGCTAGCTTTAGCCCAATTTTGCTTTATTGTTCGAGCGCGGCAGCTAAAAGCAATGTACAATAATGATAAAACCAAATACAGCGAAAGGGGGGGGGGGGGAGGGAAGCCAAAAAATATGGCAACCGGCAGCAAATGCACTTACCATAAACATTTTGTAGTTGTTTTTATCTACTGCCCTTCGTCCCCTTTCGCCCAGCCCAGCTTTCCGTTTGCAACTGGAAATAAACAACCCCCGAAAGAAAAAAAAAAAACACTCCCCTAGATTATGTTCCGCTTTGTTTCAATAAAGTCATTGAGATAAACTTTAATTCCTTATTAATAGCGCCCATAGACTCTTCCGCCCCCCTCCCAGCCGGGGCGGATGAGGGACGGATGTAGGGAAGCGTTCGAAAGGGGAATTTTTGTTAACTCCGCTCTGCAGCTCGTCCTTCGCCAATGCTCTTGATTATTGCTCATTAACGTTTGCTTGTGCTGTTTTTCTTTGCTTACGAAAAGGAGGTGGGTTGTAATTTTTAGTTTTTTTTTTGAAGAAAAAGGCAAAAAATAGCAAGCAAATACAGCCGCCTTTACGATCCATGCTTTACGATGCATTACGAAATGCGTTGGAAATTATTATACTTTGCCCGTACATTTTTTTATAGTGACGCTCATAAACGCCGTTCGGAAGGCTCGTAGGAGGTAAGAAATGACACAAACATTAAGCTGCAACACGCCATAATCTTTCCACCGGGGGCAGGGGAAGGGGGCTTGGATGGAAGGATTGCTGGGTGTTGATCGATTTACGCCCCCAACCGGCCGCTAATCGAAAGAAAAGCGGATGAGGTTCGTTGCCTGTGCGAGCGAATGCCTTTTTCTTTTAGGTTTTCTCCCAAACACACACTCGTGCGAGCCCTCTAAGCATCGTGTAATTTATTTCCCCCACAACTGCCAACACGCCCACCCACCGGGTTGCGGGAGTGTGAAAAATGGCAGCTCATAAGTAAGTGAAAATTGATAATAAAAAGCGAAATTATTTTATATCTGTTTCGCTGCAATTCGATCCATTTGTTATTTTTATGCTCCGGCCACGATTGGCAGGGGGGGGGGGGGGGGGGTCGGAGAATGTGGTAGGCTGAAAAGAAATTCCACGCCCCCCCTCCTCCTTTTGCCGGCTCTAATCATTTCTCAGATGTACGCCCCCCCCCCCACCCGTTCCACCGAGGGAGAGGGTGGGACTCCCTTCGAGGCACGGCACTTTTTGAAGTATAGGCGCAACGGTTGCCTTCAGGCCGCCTGAGCGTGTTCTTTCGCACACACACACACACACACCCATAGACACACATTGCATGGTGTGGCAAGCGTTGTAAAGGATTTTCGCTCGGCTCCTTTTGAAATGAGAGCTCGCGCCACGCTCCAACATCAGCGACGAGCCCATTTCCCATCAAAGAGGATCATTTCGGGCGTATTTATTTCTTCCCATTTATGTGCGCGCTCCTCTGTGTGTGTGTGTGTGTGTGTGTGTGTGTGTGTGTGTGTGTGGCTTACTGGATGTTTATTGTTTTCTCTCACACAAACACACACACACACACACACACATACACAAACACGCCCCACGAATGCACGCGCAAGCTGCTGATAATTTTACGCTCGTTTTACGCCAAAAGGTGCATTAAGCCCTTGTACGGCTTCCAAGCCATCCTTTCTTGATGGTGCTTCATATGCAGGGTGGAAAGCAGATGGAGGAAGGAGGCAGTAGAAGCAAAGGAGGGTGGCTTACCTGGATGAATGGTAACCATGTGCACCGCCGGGTGAGTGAAGTGGATTTGGAATATTTATCGCCCGAAATTACTTCACCCACTGCTCCCGCTGCTGCGAATCCGGCTCGAAGGACCAAACTCGACAGTGACGTATTGGAATCGATGAAATCAATCCCCCGCGCGGATTATAATTACGCAGTGCAAGTGGTTATGAGTTCATTCTTGTATAATTAATACGAAGCAAGGAAACGAAAAAGAAGGAACGAAAAAAAAACAACCAACGCCATCAATCGCTGATATCGAGCCCCTCCCTGTGTGTCGCCATATTGGATTGAGATGGGAGATCGATCACTGTCCCATTTTGCGCTTACTGCGGGGCAAACGCCCATAACCGCTGCTTACTGTCTGTGTGGGTTACGTTTCACGTGCTTTCGCGCTGCTTCCCCATCCATTCCCTTGCGAAGTGATGATTGAAATCCGGAACCGGAAGTGGAGGCAAAGAGGGAAGCAAAAGGAAAGCCCGACTGCTGGCCCGGGCCCATTGACACCGGACTAGGAGCGGCGTGGCGTGGCTGAGAACCGTTACCGTTAAGTGGATCGGGCCGCGCGGGCGAAACGCGCACACTTGCTCGGACAGCAAGATGAAACTCACTACTCACTTCTCTTCCTCATTCTCCTCCAAGGAGCCTCTTTGCCTTTGCCTCTTCCGATATTCTATAATCACTTTAATTACGGCGCAAATCTCTTTCCCTCGCGTATCGAAGCTCATCATTGTTGCGAAAAAAAAAAGTAAATAAAAAAACACCCGAGCCCGAGCAAGCGGACGCTTCGGGCAGAAGGAAAAAGCCTCCTCACTCCCGCATACACACACACACACTTCTAGTGGTTACCCGCGAGACAAGAAAGTGGTTTCTAGACTGTTGTTTTTTCCCCCATTGCTATGTGAGCTTTTTCTTTCTTTTTATTTCTACCGCGACTGCCGGTTTCCCATTCTCTCTGTCTCTAGCGCACTCTCCCGCGGCTCTTTCTTTTAATGCGCTTCCGGTTCCACCTTTTTTGTCCGGCTCCGTCAAGTGCCCCTGAAAACCTTCTGTTTCTGCTCGAACGCCTATCGACATCATTACTGCTGCCCGTATCGTTTCCATAGAACGAGACGAGCGAAGCAAAAAACCACTTCTCGCTGATCGAATGCAGGGTTTGTGGGGCTATTTTTTGAGGTTGTTAGCTATCTAGCCTCGACATTGCTCGAGTCATTTTTTACGCATTTTGTTTTCAAATTAAAGCTTTTGTGTGATGACACTTTTTGTGCCTTACATTACATGATGTTGAATAATTCCTCCCATCAGCTGTTTTGAAGCATCGAATGTGTTTCGAGCAGTGCGTAGCAATTTGGAACTAATTATTCTTTCGACATAAATCTTATTTTATATAAAATGGATATTCTTTAAGTATAAATGGCCAACTATAACGATAGAAAACATAATTTCTGAGCAAATCTAGAAGAAAGTAACGAAAAAGCCACATCACAGTAGATTTTAAAGGACTTTTTCTGAATTCAGGTGCAGTTTAAGGGAAGTTTAAGGCTCCAGTTTAAGGGAATTTGCTCGAATTCCCGATTATTCGTGCTCGAAAATGTCAATTGGGTTAGAGCCAGAAATGAGTGACTTCCCAATTGACATTTTCGAGCACGAAAAATCGGGAATTCGAGCACATTCCCTTAAACTGGAGCTTTAAACTTCCCTT
>NC_064600.1:6572258-6592258 GCF_943734735.2 Anopheles gambiae | reverse complement strand
AGTGTTAACGCTGCGGTTGACGCTACCGGGCACATGCTTGCAGTGGACTGTGCAGCATCCCGTTCATGCTACTCCTTTTGTTAGGTTCGTCTATTTTTAGCGCTAGAATCAACCGAAGATGATTCGATTTAGGTCAATTGTATTGTTTTTTTTCATACTATTGTTTTTATTTTACGTTTGCATTGGCTTTTGCTATTCAAGCTTTTGTAAGTTTGGATTACATTTAAAGAAAGTTTATAACTGTGCTTGTAAAAGTGCTGTAAGAGTATTGCTATTACAGTAGAACATCGCCTCACGTCGCTTATTGAAAAGATGTTCCACGCATGATCAATCGATCTTCATCTAGTTAGTGGTTAATAAAAACGCTTAACCAGTACCATGCAGCCTTGATACTGGGAGACGGTTCACAGGAGGATTGAACCCACGAGGTACGTTGAGAAACGAATGACGCAGAGATGCTCAAAGTCTCTGCTACATAAGGCATAAGCTAAATAACTAACTAAACTTGACGATTGTACCACGAGACCAACCCTGAACGAGGAGGGATTCTCTGTTCTTTTCGTTGTTTAGTTTATCAGTTATTTTTATTGTTAGTGTGATGATTTTCTTTGTTTTTGTTGTTTTTATTTTTTTATTATTATTGTGATTTTAACTGTTGTTGTTATTGATAATATTGTTTTTATTGTTATTTATACTTGCATTTAATTTTTTGACCTATTCTCAGTATTGTGTATTGCTCATTATTGTTGTTATTAGATTTTTTTGTGTATAATATCATTTACAGTATAAATAAATAATTTTTTAATTGTTTTTATCATTTTCAAAATTAGAATAATGAAAATCATAATGAAAATAATAATAAAAATAATAATAATAATAATAATAATAATAATAATAATAATAATAATAATAATAATAATAATAATAATAATAATAATAATAATAATAATAATAATAATAATAATAATAATAATAATAATAATAATAATAATAATAATAATAATAATAATAATAATAATAATAATAATAATAATAATAATAATAATAATAATAATAATAATAATAATAATAATAATAATAATAATACTCATAACACCCCTTACAACGATTTTCGCATAACGAGCAAATCTAGATTTTCCCTCCTTACCACTAAAATATTCCTCCTTACCACTCAAAATCTCGCATAACGAGCAATTTATTTTTGGTTCTTGATAAGAACCCGTGACCAATCCGACTATTTCAATACTAATGATCGTCACAGTGTTTCTCTAGCCAGCTCAACGTTATAATCTTCATTTTCAATCGGTAAAATCCCATTTCAACATGGTCAAATGAATGTCGAGCGTATACCGAGCAACCAATCACAGATCATTCTAGTTCCGATTGTTATTGTTGAAATGTATTTAACGTAATTGAACGTGTTTGCTTCCGATGTTGAGCTGTTTAGTGGAACCCTGTAAAAATCAAGCTAATTCCAAAATGTGTTCAATTGTGGAGGATAACTGTGAGGAGGGTAACACATTAATACCCACCGATGGTTCAAAACTCACAAAGTCATTCAAAACTTGGAACAAAAAATCCGGAGTGAGCCATGGACGCGCCCACTCCAAGTCCACATAACTCTTTTCAGATCAGATAGCGGAGCTGAGAGTTTTGCTGCGCGTATCGACGGCAGGTGGAGTAAGTGATTTCCTTCCTTCTTATTTGACAATATTGGAGGCTCTGTTCGACGTCAGCCGTGGAAGTGTGCTAGACGCGGATTGTGGTGTGTAGTCTACCTCCCTAAGAAGCGGGTGTTTTACAGGTGTGAGGTGCATTGATGAGTGTGTTCATCGATACATTTTTGATCTACTAGCTCGTGAAGGATACTAAGAATTGATCAATGGATTACTGTCACCACTTGGACGTGGTTTGTATGGTTGTGATGCATATAATCCCTGTATACCTGCATTTTGCTTGACCAGGAACTATGAATTGTATGAAAAAAGCCTCCCGCATAACGAGTGAGTTATTGAAATGGATCAAACTCGTTATGAGGGAATTCACTGTAATAGGTTAATACATGTTTATTGGTATAAAATAAAGTGTACATGAGAGCCAGCCAATTTTTTTCTTGATTTAAATCATAATAATACACTGTTCAGAGTCTGTTGGTAAATTTCAACCCATTGTAAACATCATATTAATTGAATTAACGTGTTTTTTTCAAACAAAAGTAGCATTTGTGCAGATTAAAAACAATGAATCACGGTTCATTCGACATTGATTTAAACCATAATGCTAAACGAAACTAATATTTATTTTGTTAAGACATTATTTACTCGCAAACATTGTTGTGTCGTTATCGGTCAGAGTGAAAAGCGAAAGTAAAGTACAGCTACAACGTTGCTTATTTTAATTGTTCTCCAACTCTTAACCTAAAGTTTCAACAACAGCATCAGTAAGCAGTGCTGACGCACTCTTTGGGATTTTTTTTTTCCCCTACAGCCGTGCTCAGAGTGCGCGCCTGTTTTGTTGACTTTTCGCGCCAGAATGGGTGCAAAGATAAAGGAACCATTCCAGATTGCGGGGTGCGGTTCGGAAACGAGCAACGCATTATGGTGATACGAAGATCATCAGCGGTTGTCGCAGTCATTGGGGAAGCGAATCGAAACTCAACGCACTGCTGCGGTAACACACACATCGCACAGGGCTGTGTTATGTTTGCTGTCGCTTAACCATTGCTATGGTTCCTTTTGTACGTTTCGTCTAAAAAACTAACCAATGGAAGGCGTCCCATTGCCAGACAGCATACATACATGGGGCAGCACCAGCGGCCGGACTTATCGCACGGGAAGTGCGGCATCGCGGCGGGCACAGCGCATAGATAAATTAGTGAACAGCGCCGTACCGTCCACACATTTGGCGCTCGCTATTGCCTTGGAGGTCACAGTGCCACATACACACACACGCAAGGGTTGCGTAGGCATTCTAGTGCATCCATGGGATGATTTGATCGCATCTGGCTGTAACGCCAGAAGCGCTTGTGTGAACAAAAAAGTGACAGCAGTGAAGTTGTTTTTGGTGATTGAATATTTTAATATAATTATGATCATTTACAATATTAATTATTAGTATAATATCATTCCGACTATTTCAAAAATCAATGTTGCTTGATAGTTGGTTTGCAAGGTTTATACCTATCCACTAAACTCGCAGCTCGCAACGCCAACGCCAGATCGAATGCGTTTTTGCCACGTTCAGTCGTGCTAGCAGCGTCAGCTTTAACCGCTAATCATGGCCAAACCTCGAACCAATGCACATCGAAACTAACCGATTGCTCTCCTACCAAACCCCTCCCCCCTTCCCCTCCTTCACACACCTGATCCCAGAGGAGGGGTCGAGGTTGCAGCCATCGACCCATTAAAAGCCGAAACTGATCCGATGTCACTTTCACCTCGCTTGGCACGCACGGCAAATGGCTAGCGAAAACACCCGCGTGTATGGTAACGCGTGCACACACACACACACACACACACACACACATGCACACCCCGCAAAGGGGGTGCAGGCAGAAGGCAGGATATTTTTAATATTATAATGTCATTCAAAGCCGAGGGCCCCGAGGGCCGCACACACAACAAGACTCTAATGGAGTGTCCTTTGGTTCGGCGCGGTCCCGAGCGAGCAACACGCAACAAGGAACAATAGCAGCGTCCAATACATGCACACATACACACACACACACACACAGTGAAGGCAGCACACAAAATCTCCCGTGACATTCCGGGTTAAGCTTTCGGCGAAGGAAGGAACAGGCCAGCAAAAAAGCAAACGAAACACCAGCGAGCGAACGCGGGCGCGGCATAAAAAAAAAAAAAAAAAAAAAAAACGGTACGACGACAATCGTTTCCGGGCCCGGAGGAAGAGGGGGCGCCTTTTTATTCATTTTGTCGCGCTCAAATAAACCTTTGCTGCGGCTCGGGGAGCGCCCTGGCGCAGCGAATGTTGATTTATGAGCCGACGAGGGTCCTGTCATCTCATGTACCGCGGTCCCGGCGGCGCTCGAGAGTTCAAAAATGCGCCTGGCTGCGGGGACCCGGAGAGGGTAATCGGCGTCGTAAGCTCCCTCTGGGAAGGGATAGGGGGCTCAGCCCAGGATAACACTTGCTCGCCCCGTTTGCGCTGCCTTGCCATTCCGCCGTCAACCATCCAGGCGATCCATTCACTTTCACGCTTTTCACCCACAATCCGGCCGGCTTTACTTTTGATTTCGGCCTCCATTGTGTGTGTGTGTGTGTGTGTGGGGTGGCTTTTTGGGTCGTGGCTGAGCGGGTGTCATAAATAACTTTCCCCCATCGCCCCACCCCGTCGCGAACACATGTCGCTCACCCTCGGCGACTGGAAAGGGTGAACGTTGACCCGCGTTCTTGCGCGTTCCGGATGGTGCTTTCTGGGGGGGGAGGGGATGGTGCCTCCCAGAATGGCCCCGCGGCATGATGGCATGTCATTTGGGTGTATCACATGCACACACACACACACACGTGTATATATATAAACACATAATTGAGTGGGAAAATCGGTGCCACTTTTTAGGGCTCGTTACAGCACCAAAACGGGGACTCGCACCCCCCCCCCTCCCCCTGGGAGGTTAGTATTCAATTAGGTCTTGGCCGAGGCCATCAACGTGGAAGATAGATATAGGCTCATCACTTGCTGTGTGTGTGTGTCGCTTTTTTTCTTTTCTCATTCTCACACAACGGCACGCAATCGGCAAACGCACGCCCGTTTAGCTTTGCATACCCTCCGGGCGCATCGCTTCGCGCGCGTTTCACCATTTATCAGCTTATGCTGATCGCGTTGAACGGCACGGTTAGCCACCAAAATGGGGGAGGGGAAGGAAGGAGAAATTTTGCATCGCCTGCGGAAAATGTGTTCACTGTACTTCCGCGTCAATGAGCATTTGCTTAGAATTTCCTGCCACACCGCCACGCATTTCCTTTGTGCGGGAGGGACGTTTTTTTGTTGTTGTTATCGGTTCATCCTTCCCCCCCCCCCCTTTTTTTTTGGCAAGCGAGTTTTTGTGTGCATTTAAAGGGGTAGCAAATACACGCGAAACAAAACGCCTGCATCCCAAAATCACAACGCTCCAGTCAGTCTAGTTGGATGTCGCTGTGTGCCCGTGTGTTTAGTGAGATCAAACTCAAAACCCGAAGGGCAGTGGCAACAGTAGCAGCGAGCTCGCTTTAAAATCGATCGCAATTGAAGTGAGCGCAACAAACAAACAAACAAAAAACGCTGGTCGCCAAAGCGCACCGCGGAAAGCGCAATGATGCAAGCGGAAGATAATTATTATCTACGCTGCGGAACAAACAAACAGACAGCGACAGTAAAAAAAAACTAGGATGCGATGGGGGGAGGAAGGGGGGGGGGGGAGGGGAGAAAAATGGCGCGGAACGGGTGTGCCTGCCGGAGCGTGAAAATTGTTTAACTTTATCTACCGTGTAATTATAGTGTGCGGCTTACGGGAAGCCGAGCGAAGCCAAAGCCCGGCTTTGCCTACATTCGGGCGTTGCAGGCGAAACGGTTAAAGGAGCGCCGGCATCGATGGAGGGGAAAAGAGTGGAGGAAGTTAATTTCCCTTCCTACCCTCCCTCTGCACTATCATGTTTTCGAGGGGGGAAGCGGGGGGGGGGGATTTTTTTTCTTTTTTTTTTCGAAATTCTGTTTGTACAACTCCCCAACCCAACGTAGCCGCGATTCAGGCGCTTTTGGAGTGCTTAGAAGTAAAAGAGAGACAGAGAGAGAGAGAGAGAGAGAGAGAGAGAGAGTGAGAGAGAAAACCCGGCTGGCCGCGATAATGCACTGTAAAACAAACATTAGCTGTGGCAACAAAGCACGCTGGCATGTTTGTAACGGATGCGTTTCGATTGCTTTTTGTTAGCCTCAACCGAGCGCAGCGCTCATTTTCCCTTCGCTTTTCCGCGCGAACGCAACACGACGAACCGCCCATCGGGTTCGGCCGACGCCCGACCGGCACGGTTGGCGCTGCCGGCACTGTTATCCCTTCCCAATTACGCTGTAATTCGACAGCAAACAACATAAATTGACCAATATTCGGTCTCGGGCTGGGTGGCTGGATCGCGTGCTTGCTCTGTGTGCACCGTAAAACATTCTAACACACATTCGCGCATGCACACACACACACACACATTCAAATCACCTGATAGAGAGATGCATAATTAATCATCGCTATTCAGAGCGATTCCAGAACGCAAAACCCGAGGCGCGCCGTGCCAGCCGGCCTTTCCGCCGAAACGCATGGAAATTAATTTCGATGAAATTTCTGCAACAACCACCCCATTCCCTCCCTTGCTACCCCTTGTTACCGAGCACCCTTTACCCACGCGAAGGAAATAGGAGGTTCTGCCCTAGTGACCGGCTTCCAAGCGGTTTTCGTGGCTGTGGTTTTCGCCTGTGCGCGACCACAGCCGACCAGAAGCGCCTAAATGTATGCGCTAAATCAGGGGCTTTGCGATGCTGCTTACTGGTGCTGCGCTCCCGCCAGCCTGTGAAAGAAGAAGGGGAAGGAAGGGAAGGGGCGAGTGGCAGAATTCTCCGACTGATTGGAAAATTTTCACACCATTGCATCCCGCAAAGCCAGGGCGAGCGGCGCTGCCGGGGAGGAGGCATTCGAAATTACCTCTTTTCTTGTTCCGCTTACGCCGCTAGCCGCGACCAGCGGGACGCAGCCTGCCGTGGTATGCGTTCTAGAGTGTGTTTCGACAAGGTTTTTCGCGTATGTGTGTGTGTGTGTTCGATTTTCTTCTTTTTTGAATATTCCTTTTTTTGCTTTGCTTTTTTCGGAATAGTACCGATAACGGGCAACAAATTTTCTAGCCGACTTCACAGCGGGCCGCCATTTTTCCCATCCGCTCGGTTGCATCGGATTGAATGTGAAAATCTGCGCACCCGAAAAGTGACATTTGTAGTTCGAGCTACTGTCAAGAAAAAAAAAACAGTAAACCTCCAGGCTAACCGGGTCAGCAGGTACCCGATTGGAAGCGGCTGGCACCAGTGTCACAAAAATTATCAATCCAAAAAAAAAAAACAACAAAAAACAAAGCAAAAACTGCAGGAAGCAAAAGTAAAACGTGGTAAACCCTTCCCCACACAGCCGAAGCACCGGGAAGCCTAAGGCGCGCAACAATCCGGTCCCCAAAATTCGCGTGCCCGCGTCATGATCGTGCGAGCGCGAAAATTTGTCGTTCGAATAAATTAAAATACTGACGCGAAAGTAAAATGACAAAAAAAGCAAAAAAAAATCACAAAAATTGAACACTCCCAGCGGGCGTGGTGCAGCAGCATCAGCAGCACAAGGGATAAAACCCATACATCTGCACCCTTGAGGGGGTTTGGCAGAAAGCTCGACGCGCGTTGCACAGTGTGTAGAACGGAATTCGCACGGCTCGGTTGATAAAATTCACTCTTGCGTGGGTAAGTGTGTGGTTTGGAAAACAAGAGGAAAAAAACAACAAAACAACAAACCGTTAAAAAGCAACCGTTGCGGTGTACGCTAAAATAGTATACATTTAGGCGCAACTTTATAGCATCATACACAGTGCGCCTTTTAGGTATGCAATTCGTCACCCGCTAACAGTGCCGCCCCCAGTTACATGGGAAAGGCTTTTCTGTTAGTATTTGATGAAACTAAAGCATACCGACAGCCAGCGTCACCAGGTTCGTGACCGGACCGGAGAGCGTCTCGGTCGATCTATTTTCCTTCCGATCGGATGCATCCCAAAGCAACCGGCCGAAAGGCTGCGAACACCTGCAACAGTTTTGTCATCACTGATTTGATACACTGTTTTGCTATCGGTTACTTTTCCATTGGTGGTGGTTTTATTGTGCTGTCATTGTTTGCTCTTGGCTCGCTAGCAGCTACTGCTTTGCCCAGGGCCATTCATTTCCGCAGCGGAAATCAGTAAAAATAAATAACGAATCGTTCCTTCCTCTGTTCCCCCATCTCCCCATCCTGTCAGAGATAGAGAGAGAGAGAGAGCAAACGCATTCACCGGTGGTGGTGTGGGTAAGAAATGAAGTATACATATGAAGAGCAACAGCCACTAGAACAACAGTTCTGTTTAAAATCGCTCTCTTTCCCTTTCGCCTCTGTTCTGGTTGCACTGGTCGATGTCCTTTTTATCTTGCGCCGGCACAAGACACAACGAGCGGACATAGACAAATGCAACTGCAACGCACACAAACACACACACACACACACGCGCATGAAGAAGCAAAATCGGGACGTAAAAAAAAACACAAGTGGCGAGAGAAATACAATCGTGCGATCGGTCCAGAGCGACGCGTAAGCGGACAGATAAGCGAGACCAATTTGCACACACACACACACACTTGCCCAACTGTGTGGTACACATTCACACATGCAACGGGACGCGATAACATGTGAAGCGTGGATAGGTGCTGTGAAGCGAACCGTGGCAAGCCGCTCCAGCGGCAAGGCGGATGGTAGTGGACCCCCACCAATCCTCCCTCCTCCCGCCCTCCTCCTTCTCACCCCTTTCTCGCTCGGGCGGTAGGCGGTTGCATATAACGTTTTCCGTGCGTACCAATAATTATTCCAGTTGGAAAAATAAAACACTTTTTAAATTAGCGCGCATCAATTTACAATCGCCCGGTCGGGATGCGGGGTGCAGGGCATTTTTCATTTCGCTCGCCGGCCGGCACACCGTTTATTGATGGCCGTTGTTTTTGGCTGTGGCTTTGGCCGGTGCGAGCGGGATCGGAAGTGGGAAGGGGAGGGCGAGGCGAAATTGGTGAAATAAATGGAAAGGAAACGGGCGTGACAATTGCCCAGTCGCTCGTGCGTTGCCGCTGCAGCGAAGTGCCGATTAGCGTCCACAGTGGGGTTCCATTTTTTAACTTCTTTTTTTTAGAAATGTGCCTTATCGTTGATGGAGAGATTTTTTTTTAATTTAAATTTTTAAATTTAAATGAAAGAATATATTTCTTAAAACATGGTTTTGTAGCAAGCGTTGTTTTTTTTGCAAATATTATTTCCTTTTTTTTATTTATTGCATTATTCATTAAGAGCCTGAAGGTATGCAAAGTAACACGTGACAAACAGCGTTCTTCGAACATGCTGTTTGATTATTAGTAAATAACACATGCTGAATTGAAAAACAAGACAAACTTCAAATGATTTAACAAAACAATGTTGTAGCAGCGTTGAGCTCGCGTTGGCCAGGGTAGCCTTCAAGCATCGGTTGACGAGATAGGCAGAACTGAAGTGGATACTGTTTCACTTGATCTTGATCGCTTGATCGTCCAGATGATCATGGAAACCGTTGAGAGGTTTTCCCTACAGGAACCGTTTGGTGTTTAGAGGCCTTACCTTAGGGTAGCGGGACGTTACTATACTCTTTAAATGAGAAGTCCTTTCGTTTTTTTTAGCTCCTTCCAAACACCATCCGGTGAGATAGGTGTATCTGTTTGCTTCCAACCTTTAGATTGCCACCTTATAACGGTTTTGCATTGACCACCACCTTCCTCGACAAAGTGCAGGTTTTAGCCGATCCAATTTTGGCAACGCAATTCGATTTGTGACACTGTGACCAGCAACCCGAGCTGAACGAGCCAACCACACGCCACACAACTCCACCACTAATCCTATTGCCGGCTTGGCTGGCTCGCTTCAGGCCGGGCTCCTTTGCATCCGATAAACCCTATCGTAGCGTATCGATTCAACGGTTCCAGTTCCGAGGAATATCTTTTGTGTGTGTGTGTGTTTAGTGTGCGGTTGGCATTCACCTCCGAACGGGCTGTTAAGAAAGCAGGACCGGAAAAAACAAACACATTCCCCCGCAGTTCATTTCGTTGGCAGATCGATTAGGGTTAGTTTGGGGGGGGGGGGGACGCAAACACTTTTCCCAGAAGCTCGTGTATGAGTGGTTGCCGGATGGTGGGTAGGCTGTTGCTCGGACTTTACATCGGACCCGGGTGTTTCCTCCTGCTGCCGATCCGATGCCCACACCGCGGACAGCTGACCGGGCGTCTCCATCTGTACGAATGACTGGGCGTCTCCATCTAGATGAATGACTGGGCGTCTCTATTTGTACAGGGGAAAAGCCATTTACACAGGGTTTTGCATGTGTGTGTGTGTGTTTTTTTTTAAATTTCTTTACCTTTTTCTCCCCCGTGAAGCCCCCTTTCTCTCTCTTGCTTTACAAGACGCTTGCGTATGAGTGATGGTTTATTCGTAATGAATAACAAAGCTGCTGCCGTTCGAGCTTACGAGCTCAGCTCGAAGGAGCAGCTCCCAAACCCTCCCCCCCCCCATCGAATTGGTCCGCAATCGTGCTGGAAACGGTGCAAATCTGTCCCCTACGCAAAACTTGGTTCGGATTTGTTGTGCACCCTCTGTTTGGAGGGTGGGATGCGATTGGCCCCGACACCCTCTTAAAGAGGATTTTACATGATACCCCCAAAATGATGTGTTTCGAGCAGCCAAAATTTGTCCGCTTTGGTTTTTCTTTTTAACTTTAAGTTCCTCTACACAAACGCACACACGCACACACACACACACACACACACACACACACACACACACACACACACACACACACACACACACACACACACACACACACACACACACACACACACACACACACACACACACACACACACACACACACACACACACACACACAAACACACACACACACACACACACACACACACACAAACACACACACACACGCACACACACACACACACATACACACACATATACACACACAATCTGTTTGCTTGTGTGTGTGTGTGTGTGTGTGTGTGTGTGTGTGTGTGTGTGTGTGTGTGTGTGTGTGTGTGTGTGTGTGTGTGTGTGTGTGTGTGTGTGTGTGTGTGTGTGTGTGTGTGTGTGTGTGTGTGTGTGTGTGTGTGTGTGTTTTATCCCTTGCCGTCCAAAACCGCTCACAACCACCTTCCCACCCCATCTTTTTCTTTATCATTTTCTCCCGTGCAGAAAAAAGAAGAAGGAGGCAAAAACTACTTCACCTTCAGCCAGTGAAACATGCAAATTCAATTACCGGTTGGATCTCTCATCCTCTCCCTCCCCTCTTTGCGCCCCTACCTTAACCCTCGCCTTTCACTAGGGTAGAATTTTTCCTGCTCTTCTGCTGGCCTCCGTGACGCTGCTCGCTTTTCGGTTGCGTACATTGCGTTTGCCGAAGCAAACCGACCAACGGACCGTTCTTGTGTTATAGGTTGTGCCAAACATGGTCCCATACACACACACACACGCACGGTTTGCTAGGCAAACAGCTTTTACCTAAAACACACACACGCACACGCACAAGCGGCTGTATAGAGCGATTTACATAGCAAATGAACAAATCTCTTGGTCGCTCTCTTTCTGGGTTAAGGTTCGCTTTTTTTGTGTGTGTGTGTGTGTGTCCGTCCCATCCAAGAGGGGCTAAAGAGTTTGACCCTCTTGTTTGCGCATCGTTTTGTGGAGCTTCGATTTGGAGGACGACACATGCTTAACCCTCTTTACCGACGGGAGGAGTAAAAAGAAAGCGATTGCAACCAGTGACCGGAGGGCCGGTGGTTTGCTAGTGTTGCCGGACACCCATCGACCCATCGAAGGGCGGACGAGAACATCACCGGGCGCACGGTTTAATTAAAATTTTATGAGACAATTTCAAAACAAGTTCGCACAGTTTTGCATTAGGGGGGCATTTTTTTAACTTCTGCTGGACAGCCAGTGGTAGTCATATGCAGTCCAGTCCGGTGTGCCGGTGTGGCTTTGGGTGCGTTTTTATTATTGGATTAGCTTTGTAATTTCCATACCTACCGGCAGTGTCATCAGATGCCCTCCGGGCATGGCATGGGTGACATGCAGCATGCCGTCGCATCAAAACCACTTGACACAGTGATACAGTTTGGCGAGGCGAGGCCGTCTTCAACTCATTAGTAATGCTGTGGCTTTGGGGCTGTTGTGCATTCTGGGCAGGATCATATTGAAATTGGTCATGCTTTCAGACCAATCTCAGTTATGTCTGTGTGTGTTTGTGTGTGTTTCAAGGCATGCAGAACAATTGAGTTGAGCTTGAGCTGCAACGAACGAATGACATTCAGTCGGCACGCAAACGGCCCAACCATCGCTATCAGCAACATCCTCATCATAATTATCATTCCTTTGCGACGACGAAGAGATGCACGAGTCAATCGTTCCTATGCCAGGCAGCAGCCGGAACCTCCTCCAGTGCGCGTCCCTGCTGAGCTTTGCTGCTGTTTATCGTTTAAAATGCTGCTCGAACCCAGTGCACGAGCGTCGTTTCAATACGGCATAACTTACCGCTTGCCTTTTTACGCGAGCACTTTGTGTGCAGTTGTCGGCGCTAGATTTCATGTACGATTCGAGCAGTTCTGCTAACAAACCAGCCTAAAAGTAGGCATTCCTACAGCCGATGCCCAGCCTGCGTTTAAGCAGACCCGTCAGTGCGGGTTGCATAGCTAGCGGAGCTCCGACGCCGACAGCTGGTACACGCTCGCGTACGAGAAACGGATATTACGGATTTTGCATAGTTCCAGGAATGCAACCGAGCAGCTCCGATTGGCACTAACAGGACACACACGCTGTTGGTGTGGCTGGGAAACAAGTGGACCCCGACCCTCATCCCCATTGCTGCACACGGTTACATTCTATCTTGACGGCAAACGAAAAGCAATCAAATGAAACTGGAGCGTAATCTATAGACCGGATGAAGGACTGCTGTATGCAGGGAACGAATGAAGCGTTGGGGTCAGTTGAGGCAAATGAATAAAAAACAATAAAACACACACACACACAGTGTCATATTTTACCCGTTCCATAGGCCGATTACTATCAGCTTTCTGTAGCAAAACGAGACAGCGCAGGGGCAAAGCTTAAACGTAAGTCAATCGTGCCGTGCCGTTGTAGCAAAAGCTGTCAATATTTTATTCATAACGATCCTCCCTCTCACTCTCCTCCTCGCTTCACCATTACGATAGGATTACGGAAATAATAGCAAACGGAAAAATGAAACAAAAACCACCGGCTCAGCGCGCTTCTCCGCACTTGGCCGGATTTGCGCAAATTATTAACGATACTTTCCACTAATCAACTCGCGGTTGCGGAAAATTATTTCCATTAATTCCTCTCCCTTTCTCTCTCTCTCTCTCGCGGACACGGACAACCCGCACTGTGCACCCCCGCGCCATTGCCTTCGATTTGATTTCAATCCTACAGAAATTAAGTTTCACTTGAGCCGGTGCACCCCTTTTGTGTGCACTAATTATTGTAATTAAGCTTATGGATATTAATGTTGAGGTGACCTTTTCTATGCCATGGGCTGCCATTTTTTTTATTATTTTTTTTGCAATCCGTCCCTGTGGTTAGCAGTGCAATGTTTTTTTTCTCTACTTTTGTGTGCGTTTTTGTGTGTGTTTGGTTATTATTGCAAAAAAAACGGCATCGCATACGGCTGTACGTTTCAATTTCCATATCATGCTTTTTATCACATTTAAAATGGTGGCAGCATGATTCGGTGGAAAATGGTAGGCAAATGGCGGCACCTTGCTTGTCCCTCCCACCCTTTTGCTGGATGATTGAAATTGGTCAGCTTATTGATACATTTTATGGGCACAATTTTCTTTTTTAATTATATACAAAAGTGTAAAAAAAAACACAAAAAAAATACCATCCATCATCCTGAAACGAAACGTCCGGCTGGGACGGTCCCCATGTTCGGCACTTCATTCCCGCAACCGGATGTAGCAGCTTATCATTATCCGTTCCGGGTTTCCGGGGTTTGTGGAGCGAGCGTTCGGTGCTACACGGTACACGGAGCCGCTTCTCGGAAGGAACCCGATTGCTCGCTCGAGAAGAAAGGGCAACAACGGCAAGCAAACTAGAACAAAAAAAGCTCCACCCGGGACACCTCTTCACGGCGCTCTGCAAGCAAGCATTGGGCATTTCGCTGGTCCCGGCTGCTTCACGGCGAACCGTTTTGCGCACCATTGCACCGGTCAGTTCTGCTGCCGGTGAGTGGTGGATTGGGAAAAAACAAGCAGGAATTCCGTATGGCGAGCTGTTGGGGCATTGGATTTTGTTTGCCGAATATTACTACTATCGAAAAGCCGTT
The DNA here is from genome assembly GCF_943734735.2 of Anopheles gambiae. Taxonomy (NCBI): domain Eukaryota; kingdom Metazoa; phylum Arthropoda; class Insecta; order Diptera; family Culicidae; genus Anopheles; species Anopheles gambiae. The sequence goes on along the minus strand of NC_064600.1, from coordinate 6,578,084 downwards.
CCAGAATGTCTTACTGTCTTAGGAGCGTTGTGCCTACACGGTCACAACGTGTGAAGGTAGAAGCTAAAAATATCCTTGAATTAACACGGCCATTTCCTTTCCAGATGCAACGCTTATTCCGCATTTATTGTTTGTGATGCTTATTGGTTTGATTGAAGCTAAAATTTAGTGTGTATTTTTAAAAATCACACTAAAATGAATGAACAATAAACAGTTTGTGGTTCATTAACATTTTAATAATGAACATTCATTTACGAGGAAACCCACACTAGTTAATATGGCTTTGTTGCAGGGCTTCACAATATTGTTTTAGGTTTTTTTTTTTTAAACGACGCATTCCTCTGGTGCGTCTTGAATTGCAGGGACACTTTAAAAGAACCTGATTAAGAGTCCATGTTAATGATGGAACATTTTCAGAACCCATATCGGTGCTAAAACTGATGCAATTTCCATACAGGTCTTAGAAAAGGTCATAAATCTACACTTGCGCTGGAACTGATCTTAGCCGTAATACGGTCGTGAATCTGATGCTGACCCTAACTCGGTCGTCGGATGACTCCGAACGGCTCAGGACAATTCCGAGCGGTTCCGGTCGAATCCAGATCAGTCCGACTCCGAGTTCGGCCGACTTTGAATCCAGACGACTTAAACTTTGGATGACTCCGACATGGACTCCAGATGACTTCAAACTCCTCCGGAAGACACCAACTGTGACTTCGAGCGACTGCGACTCCAGGTGACTCCAGATGCCTCCGAACGATTCCAAATGGCTCCGGACGATTCCGGACGGTTCTGATCGATTCCGGATCAGTCCGACCTCGCATCCAGAGGACTTCAACTCCGGATGATTCCGACATGGACTCCGGACGACTTCAGATGACTCCAGACGCCTCCGGATGACTCTGATTGTGACTCCGGATGTCTCCAGATGACTTCAGATGCACCCAGATGATTCTAAGCGGTTCCAGACGATTCTGAATCAGTTCGACTCTTAGTCCGCAAGACCTCGCATCCAGAGGACTTGAACTGCGGATGACTTCGAGTTGGACTACGGACGACTCCATATGACTCCAGACGCCTCCGAATGACTCTTACTGTGACTCCGTTCGACTCCAGACGACTTCAAATGCATCCGGATGATTCCAAGCGGCTTCGGACGATTCTGGATCAGTTCGACTCAGAGTCTGCAGGACCTCGCATCCAGAGGACTTCAACTCCGGATTATTCCGACATGGACTCCGGACGACTCCATATGACTTCAGACGCCTACGGATGACTCTGATTGTGACTCCGGACGACTCTAGATGACTTCAGACGCCTCCGGATGACTCTGATTGCGACTCCGGACGACTCCAGATGACTTCAGATGCACCCGTATGATTTCAAACGGTTCCAGACAATTCTGAATCACTTCGACTCAGAGTCCGCACGACCTCGCATCCAGAGGACTCTGGAAGACTCCGACATAGACTCCACACGACTCCCGATGACTCTAGACGATCCTTTGGAACTGATCCTAGCCTTAATTTGGTCCTGAAATTGATCCTGACCCCATCCTGACTCTGGTCGATTCTGGATCAGTCCGGCTCCAAGTACAGACGACTTCGAAATCCGATGACTCCGATGTGGACTCCAGATCATTCCGGACGGCTCCGGATAATACTGGACGAATCTACCTTTCGGAGTCAGTTTCGAAATTTTGGAAGACGAAGAAGTTGATATCGGATTGTTTCAACCTTACCCAACAGCACCTAGAACTCATCCCGAAGCCATACTGCTTCTTGAATTGATCCTCATGAAATAACGCTCGTGGAACTAATTTCAAACCCTTGAACCATACTCGTCCTGGAACCGATCCGGATCCAATTCCTGTTTTTGAATTGCCCTTAAACACATACTCATGCCTGAAACTGAGCCTTTTTTTGATCGGATCCCAATACACAGTACCTATATAGGTCTCAGCAATGGAACAATCAAGGCCTGTGGTTTTTCTTCTGTTTGTTTATTTGTTACAGGAAAATCAAGAACTGTTATGAAACAATAGGTGCACTATCAAACGCAAAAGATAAATATTGCCATGCAAGAAACATTTCCGCGACATTTTCATAGTACCGGAGCACACAGTGGTGGCCACCTAAAGTAAGGCACTTGGCATTTTCTCCTACCCTTTAACTTTGAAGTTTGCCCGACAAGTTGCTTGTTTCCCAAAGCCACAACGATTGCCATTGTATGGGTGTAAACTAAGCGGAACACATCCAAGCAACCGCTGGAAAGCAGCAGCAACAGATCCAGCAGTTTGTCGATTGCAACGATTGCAATGCAATGAGAACGAATTTGTGCGCCAAATTACTAAAAATAATTTCACTAATTCCACATGAAATGAACTCAAGCACTGTCGTCCCCAGTTTTGGCACCGCGCTAGCAAGGCCAGCCGCTGATCGACGTTTTATTGGCTGCCACGCGTTTTATGGCACTTCGGCCGGCTTCTCTTATTGATGGAATTTTTATTGTCCGCACCATTCAAAACAGTTCAGTATTTATCGCTTCAGAGGCTTGTAAGTAAGTTTGTGTTGGCTTATGCATTAGACAATTTTATTTCACCGTTTTGTGCTTCTTTCGGTGCTTGCTTTGCTTAAGGGTGCACAAGTTTACGACCACAACGAACGAAACGAACGAAAGCGCTTATCCCGCTATTGTTTTTCTTCCATTTTTTACGACCCCAAGCACACAATGGCCGGAAGCACATTTACATAAATATTTTACATTCAGCCTATGTCCGTGTGCATGCGTGCCACGGTTGAAAAAGGGCGGCAAACCCCGCGTAATAGGATAACAGAGCACACGAAGCAACGAGGGAGAAAGAGAAAGAGAGAGAGATAGAGCAAGAAAAAAATGGAGAAAAAAACACAGCGACTAGTTCTGGAACCTTCACCCAGCAAAGAATTAGCAGTCAATGTAGCGGCCTGGGTGGGCCGGCCGGGTGGGGGGTAGAAGTGTAGAAGCTGCCCTAAACAAATTTCGTCCTCGACCCCTCAAGGACGAAATGAAGATTCGCGCAAAGCAGCAGCGGGACAAAGCATTCCTTTTGTTCACTGCGAAAGGACTTTTCTTGTGCCTGCTCAGGATCAGGATCAGAATGGAGAGGAAAAGCTGCCGAAAAAAGGAAAACCGCCACTTGCGAGTAAAAATTTGAATGAATGCATGCAAAAGCTAACCTTTTTTTTGTTGCTTTGTCTCGTTTCTTTGCCTGTTGTTGTTGTTGTTGTTGGCTTCACCCAAACCCCAAGAAGCCACGAGACACGAACGGGAAGCGGCTAGTGCAGACCACAATATGCTGCCATTCTAGGCCACAATTGTGTTTGTGTGTGTGTGTGTGTGTCATCTTTGCGTCTAAATCGCACCACAAACGCAGCCCGAAACGGACCAGCATAATCGTGCGGCAAGCAGGACGACAAGAAAGAAAAGAACCCCCCCCCCCCCCCCCCCCCCAGTAAGACACGAACTCCCCCCGAAATGTAGTCGGGCGAATGATGCAAAATCTTTTCCACCGCTTTGGCAAAGGATTTGGTCCGTGGCGGCGAACACGCCCGAAGGAGGACCCGGTTGGTCGCACCGGTGCGCGCGCGCGCGCCACCAAGCGGTCTGCCTACCGAACCGAAAACAAAAGGTGGCGAAGGTGAAGCCGGAAACGGAGCTGAGCGATTTGCATTGTCCTAAATTCTTTGCCAGCAGCGCTCCGGGGGGTCAGTATTTCAAGGGCACAGTGCGTGGGCAAGGGCGGGGGAAGCCACCGTCCGGGAAGTGGAATCGGAAATATTTACTAAAAATCCAACCCATCGTTATCCGCCCGCTCTGCTGCTGCTTCTCGGTCGGTGGTGGCGTTGGTTTTGTTTCGTGTGGCCAACGGCTTTCTTTTCCCGGGTTTGTTGCAGGCCACTCGCTTCCATGCGTTGCTTCGCGCGTGCAGGATGTTTCACGGCCGGCAGGGTGAAGCAACAGCTGCCGCACAGGGGAGTGTTTGAGCGTTTGATGTTAGGAACCGATGCAAACGACCCGACAGTTAGAGCGTAAGCAACGCAGGGAGCTTTCACACTCCAGCTACGGACGCTTCATTTCGGAACATATCTCAGTCACTTGTCATTAAAATAATAGCAAAATATGCTTCGGGTATTAATTTTGATAATTGATTGAACGATAAAACTAGAGCGTGTGTTCAACTGAAAGCTAGAATGATGCAGGAATGGCTGTTTTTATTAATTAAATATGAAATAGATGTTGAAAAAACAAAAAAACATCACGATCGATGGTCGACATGATTGAAGTGGTCTAAGAGAACAACGATGGTGTAGTGATGGGTGAGAGGGAAAAAACATCAGGTTAAGATTATATTCCTGTACTATTCACGTTACAACTGTTGGCACGATGTGCACCTCGTGCAGATTAGCTGCCGCAATATTTACAAAACAACGAGCTGTCAAGGACAGCTCGAATAATTCGTAAAAGAAACTCCAGATGGCGTTGTGAGTTAGATAAGGACGAACAGATATCCCCAAAATGAGACAACTGGCTGAGCCGTTAAATAGGGCCAATAAGGGAAAAGTTCGACACAGGTCGCTAAGCGAGGTTACTTAGGGTCAAGTAGATCAGCTGGTCTGAAACAAAGCGCCATTGAAGACGGCGCTTAGTTGCAAAATATATAGGAGAAAAGACAGACCAATTTTTGAACTGATCGGCGGAACCCTGAACACGCGAGCGACAGTTACAAAAATTCTGTAGCGGCAACTGGAATAAACATAAAGCTACACCCGTGGCAATAACAACAGTAAACATTTTGTTGCAGATTTCGTTGTCGAGGTTATCTTGTCCGTTTTGTTTGATTAGATCCGTTTTGATTTCAAAAAAGACAAGGCTCTCCAGGCAATTTCAAAATAAATTTAGAACATCGGTTTATATATGGTGGTTTGTATTCTCAAAGCAATCGTAACCTGTAACAGTTTGATAATTAATGCTTCTTACAACTGCAAGTTGACAATTTTGCACTAATAATTCATAAAACCTTAAAAACATTTAAAAATCATGCTAAAAACAGTGTAAATATTAAATTCTGTAAAACCTCTTTAAAATATGTCATTTGAGTTTTCGTAGGATTTTTTTTAATTATTAGTTTTTTAAAGAAATTCTGTATTTCGAAGAGTCTTTATGTCTTTTTTAGTTATGATACGACCTTTTTATCTGTTTTCTCGTAATAAGTGATAAAAAAAGGTTTTAAATTATTTACAGATGTACACAAACATGTAAAATAGCACTCTGCTTTTATCATACATTTATTGCATTTATCTACCTCTTACGGATTTTCCGCAAATTGAGAAAAAATACTGTGCGTTGAGCTACTGTTGGATTTTCTGGTAGGCAGAACGCACCCTAATGGGAAATTGAGATAGGTAGAACTCATCCTTAAACTGCGGCTCAACATGAAAACCCATGAACAAAACTCCAGTTGGATTTTGGTTAAATTCAACGAGAATTATAAGAGAATCCATATCAATCGCTAGGAGAGCACGTAGGCTTATAATTAGAAAAGCAAGGAAATTACAAATTGATTAAGTTAAAATTCCAATAAAAAAAGGTAATTTCATTCTTTAGGTATTTTGTTGAGCATTGCTTTTATCGGGCAATTCGATTCCCGTTTGAGAATGGCAAGACCTCAGTAAGAATTCCGCGTTGAGGAAGGCTAGTTCAGGGCTTTTGCTCGGGAGTTTATCTCCCCAACGATGCAGTCCACGAGACGGAGTAGGCGGTATACGGTCTACTGCTGCATTATAGTGA